>NW_027512666.1:300000-413966 GCF_048772815.1 Callospermophilus lateralis | reverse complement strand
GGAGTGTCCTCTGACTGGTGGGCCATACTATGTTCCACTCGAAATGGCCTGTCTGGTCTCAGATCTTGTCTCCTTGGCCAACTCTGTTATTCTGGGAGGAGCCAGTGGTTAGCCACAACCTGCTGTCTCAAGAAAGGCCCCTCTTCAGAGCTCTACTGGCATTTGGCCATCCTCACATCAGTAGGTACCAAGAAGGTCTGACTCTGTACTTGGTAAATCCAAACAAGTGAGCCCACTGGGACTGGGACTGGGACTGGCTCTTGGTGCCTGGTTTCTTGCATCCCAATTTCAGAGAGTTCCATCACCAAGAAAATGAGGTATGTCACTTTCTTTGGAACTGAATGAGGCCACTGCCTTGGCAACAACTTTGTCCTAACACTTGCTTACAATGGTCCCATGAGTTGGAGGGTGCCCCTACTTCCTGTGACAATTTGACTAGTTAGAATGGTATATCAAAATAGACACCATGGAACAGCTCTCCACGAAGGCCTGGTTAGGTCCATCTTCTCTACATTAAGAAGAGAGAGTCTGATGCATACACATCCCTTCGTCCTGTGCAGGTTGTTTGCCATGGAAGATGGCTTTTGCTCATTCAGGTCCTTCATAGCTGCCTACATCTTCTCCAGGGATCATTTCTGCATCGAACTTTGAGGTTCTCAGCAGTTGGAAGATAACCTACATCCCTAATTGAAAGAATAGCCCTGTCCCTGCTCTTTTGTAATGTTAGATTGAGGCAACAGTGTATGGTTAGGGTTAATAACACGTTCGATTTGGGTTAGGAATCATTCTGCGGGATGAATAAGGTTATTGGGAACCTGCAATATATAGAAATATAGTGGTTAAATATAAGTATGGAAACAGAAATCTAGGTAAGATTTGAAGCTCAGAAGTGCATTGGGCAATAGATTGGGACACGTAGCTTTGAATTACGTTCTGCATACATATTTCAGAAAAATCGATATACAATGGCATAGGACCTTGTACCTCGGATGATTGAATGTAGTAGAGTACATCCACTCAAAAAGGGATAGTCGATAGGATCAGGAAGATAGTCAGTATGTTTCGGAAGAAGATAGAGTATAGGATTTGGACAAAAGTTCATTAGCAATAGGGTTTTGTTTAGAGAGTGAATGTCAATGTCATCACATGTGAAGGGTCAGTCACAATGTTGAACTGGGAAAAATATGTAGGAAAGTAGATATCAATAGAGACATTAGGAAATCAGGCAAAGTATAAAGTGAGTGAAAAAACTAGACATTTCCAACAGTTTTGAGGTTGAATATATAATCTTAGGAAGAAACAAAAATGTGGTCACCAATAGGATTGACATTTGAGAGCATTAGGCAACCTGGATATGGATGTTTTTAGTAATCCATCTTCAGTTTCCATTTAGGCTTTGGTACAATCATACGTGTGACTTTTGCATTTTGTGTCCAGAATATTACTGTGGTAACATGCATATGTAGATCAGGTGACATGAGTATTTCTTCCACCATTTCTGGGAGCAATATTTAGAAGAAGAATAAATTAGTATTGGGCATACTAAGAGGTGTACCCTGTGTCTATGAATATAGAGATAATGCATGAATAGACCATATAGTGAATAAATAATATAACTGGTTCCACTTTAAATAATGGATTAAACTGATATCAGAATATATATAAGAAATACTATATTGATATGAAATCATTCCTTCCAACCAGTTATACATCTAATGGTGATATTATAGTTATGGTTTATCATGAAGTGAGTGTCAGTTTTGCTTCAAAAGTGATAAAGGAAATCAAAAATAATGTATTTGGAAAGAAGTCTCATGATAAGACCAGTCAAGAAACCTGGAAGAATCCATGTGTTCTGAAGCAGGAAGTGATTGAAAGTGAAACAAATGCCTATAAGTTTGCTAACTTGTGGATGAAATATGTATCCTATGATGTGCATAAATTGAAGAAATAGTAATGTACCAGTGTTGAATTAAAATAAATTTCAAAATACACATCATGTCACATAGGAATGTACTTGCATTGATGTTAAACTGGGTCAGTTACTGTAGAAGTATTAGTATTTGTATGCAACATTAACTGAAGTTAGTTTTTAGTACTGCAAACAATATGTATTTCAGGTGGATGAATATTTCTGAGAATGATCTTGTGAAAAGTTGATTATAAATCCATATACATGAACATGAATGAATTTAGTGAGTGTATATAAGACACATATATTTCATATTTTGAAAAATCTGGAGAGTGTATATATATATATACAAAAAAACACACACAGACAATAAATTAGCAATCGAAATTTATCATGAAATATATATCTTCCACAGATGCAAAATTATTTCTTTTAGAACATGGATTTATGTATAATGTTGTTCTTCTAGGAAACACACCCCTAGGTTAAATTTTCAGTTCCAACAGAGTTTAACAGGAGTGATCATTTCTCACAAATTGTATTTGCCAAATTAGCCTCCTCACAAGAATGTAGGTGTGATACCAGGTAGTGTTCTATATGTGCATTTAAAAATACATGTGCTGAATAGGCTACAGAGAAAGGGAGAGAGGAATTCTCATATTTGTTAACATTAAAAACACATGGAGAACTATTTCAATTAAAAATTGACTAGATTTATAACACCTACAATTAATCATGCAAAAAACAAGTCCAACTATACACCATGATTCCTCTGAACTGCTAGTATTCCTATTCTGTTTGTGTTATTTTTCTCCATCATATTAGGAGTAGTAGTCAGAGTTTATTAGGGTATGCGTTAGTGTCAGGGATTCAGTATTTCGAATGGAAAATTGGAAAATGACTCTAAAGGGTATGCAAATATGTGCTACACAAAAATGTTCACACTCTCATCCAGAAGATTGCCTTGGCATTACCTTAGTTCCAAGTAAGATACAATAAAGGAGAAAAGTTGGAAAATCTGTAAATACATATCAGGAATAAAAAATGCTCAGGAGTTCACAAACTTGTAGGTGGTAGAGGAGTTTCCAATAGTAAGGGACAGGGTAAACACTCCACAAACATTGAGCTCTGCTTGTGTAAAGACTTCTTGAGAAACTCTCTGAGGTTGGGCTCTTAAAATACATGTTGTTGTCAGGAGCTTTAGCTTCCTTTGTTGTGTGACCATCAAATCTGGGTGTGCAAATATGTGACCTGAAGGACATTGTTTCTAATTTTCCAATGAAAATGAGGCAGCAGTGCTGAATACTCTTTTTGTAGTTAAAATATGGCCACTGGGGTGTAAGTGTCTCCCCGGGTTGACTGTGAAGCCATTTGGTCATCCTCCAATTTTCGTGGTGTTTCTTGCTGGTGCACTGGGAGTTTGGTATTTGCTTCATGAAATACAAGGAGTTCAACTGGGACACAGTGTTGGAGGGAGTTCTGTCACGTGTGGAGGGACACGGTCTGCATGAGAATGCACCAACCAGGATTCTGTCCCACATAGGTTGCCCCTTTGTCCATAGCAACCTGATTCTGAACATTTCCCAGAAACCTATCCATATAACAAGATGCCTTTACATATAAGGCTCTGCTGGCTGTACCCTGTCAATCACAAGGCAATTGGAAGCCAATGGCAGATCCACATGCCCCAACACACATGTTTTTTCACACACCTTCACACCACTGCTCTAGGCCCACTAATGAACAGGCTCCAACTTACTGGCATCACTGTTCTACACAATTTTCATGAAACCCAGTCAGTCAAGGCACTGTCTGATACACTCATGATCAGCAACAGGACATCCAAAAGTTTTCCAGTGCCACCTGGTGATGGGAATTTCAAAAATTTCATGGTATTTATCAAGCCATTTTTCGAGGATAAAGTTGGAGGCTCTGTGGGTTTCAATTCATTCAGGAACCATTAAATGTTGAAGAAGCTCATATCAATGAAAGATCTTGAGAACACTCACAGGCAAGGCTTCCCAAAGAGTGGCCAAAAGGTAACATGAAGTCAGGCCCATTGAGGTATACAATGTGAGGTCCATATGTGTTTTGACTCTCAAGTGTGGCTTTAAAGAATTTCAGAATAAAATCATGTGATATCCTGGCTGAGATTCCCAGTGCTGTGGGCAAAGCCACCCTGCACCTAGATCTCCCTGCACCACAATTAATACCTGAGATGTTGGTTGCATGGCCTAGTAAAATCCAAACACAATTCATGACAATACTTCTCTTATGTCACTTCCAGAATTCAGTCTCTCAGGGGAATCATACCAGAGTTGAAGCCCAGGTGGACCCAGTCATCTGTTCCAAGCACCAAACAAATTACCACAATTCAAAACAAAATGCTCCCACATGCCCCTTATCTTATTTCATGTAGACACTCATCATAACATCTGGATGGAGGTTTCCATGAGGGGCACAGCACAAGACAGTGTCCAAAATAACCTTTCTTGCCCCTCATTTGCCTAAAGTCAGTGTGGCCTGGAAATCCTGACTGTGAACCAGGAGTGATCAAATACGCCTGCCGTTAATACTCCTTGGCTTCTCCAATTTGATGCCTACTGACTGTGGGGTTTAGAATCTTTATGTAAACTGGATTCATGAGAAAACCCAAGCACCTATGGGCTAAACTCTGCAGGGCTTTAAAGAACTCATTTGACCCAAAGGATCCCTATTTTCACTTGATGGATGTCAGGAATCTTAGAGAAGAATGTGAGAGTCTTCATCCACAATAACTGCTCTTTTGGCCATTTTGGTTTTGGATGCACCCATGGGATCTTTCTTTAGATCCATCAGGTGCTGAAAATCTAAGCCACAGCCTCACACAGGGCCAAGAGGCTGATTCAGACACATCCCTTTCCAAAGCAATTAAGCAAAGAGCAAAACACACACAGACATTATAAAGTGGCAATATATATGCCAATTGAAATTCATGATGAAATATATATCGTCCACAGATCCAAAAATATTAATTTTACTGAACATGGATTTATGAATAATGTTGTTCAACTAGAAAGGTTACCCTTAGGTTGAATTTTAAGATCCAATAGCATTTAGGAGAAGTGATCTCTTGTCATAATTTGTATCTGCCATTTCAACCACCTCACAAGAATGTATATGTGATACCAGGTAGGATTCTATATGTTTATATAAAAATACATGTGATGAATAGGCTACAGAGAAAGGGATAGAGGAATTCACATATTTATTAACTTAAAAAACACAAGGAGAACTATTTCAATTAAATATTAACTAGATTTATAACACCTACCCTACATAATGCAAAAGGAAAGTCCAACTATACACCATGCCTCTTCTGAACTGCTTGTATTTCTATTGTGTTTGTATGCACTGTGGGTTTCAAGAACCATTAAATGTTGAGGAAACTCATTTGAATGAAACTCTGGAGAACTCTCATAGGCAAGGCTTCCCAAAGAGTGACCAAAAGGTTAGATATAGCCAGGCCCATTGATGTCTACAATGTGAGGTCCATGTGTGTTTTGACTCTCAACTATGGCTACCAAGTCTTTAAGAATAAAATCATGGGATATCTTGGCTGAAATTCTCAGTGCTCTGTGGAAATCCACCCTCGTCCTTGATCTTAGTTTCCAAGGGCGACTCTCATGCTTGGCCTCCTAAAATATCACCACAATTCATGGCAATACTTCTCTGAGTTCAGTTCCAGAAGTCAGTCTCTAAGGGGAATCACACAAGAATTCAAGCCCAGGTGGACCCACTCATCTCTTCCAACCGTCACACAAATGACCACAATTAATACCAAACACTGTCACATGGCCCTCCTCTTCTTCTATAAAGGCACTCATCATAACATCTGGCTGGAGGTTTCCATGAGGGGCACAGCCCAAGACAGTGTCCCAAATAAGTTCCCTTGCCACTCATTTGCCTAAATTCAGGGTGGCTTGGACACCCTTCTTGTCCACCAGGAGTGATCTGAAAGGGTAAAATAAATTGAAATTAAAGTGTAAAAGTTGAAGTGTAAAAGACTGGGTTTTGTAAAGTTTCTAAGCTGCAAGGCCTGAGTTAAAATGTAAAGGACCAGGTATTGTTAAGTTCCTATGCTACATGCAAAACCTGAAATTCCTGTAGCTTGTAGTACAATTCCCGACTGCCCAGTAAATATTCCCCCTGACCGCCTGGTTATTTAATAACCTAGGACCCTGTGTGGCCTGGCACATAGGCATTGCAAGGCCTAAAGCAATCTGTTTGAATGTGTACCTCGCTTTAGAACTGACCTATCACTCCTGCCTCACCTGTTCCTGCCAATGAGTGAACTAATCATGTTTAGGAATTGTTGTTTGATTTTTCTGCGGTGTATGTTGATTTCTTAAAGGAGACTGTGATATATGTAAAGTCCCGCCCTCCCCAAAAAGTGTACTTAAGCACTGCTCAACCCCTGCTCGGGGCTCTGGGCTGCTCTCCCTTCTTGAGTGAGCACGTAGCCCCAGCATGCTGGATTGGATCCTCAATGAACGCCTTTTTCTGTTGCATGAGCTGTGGTCTCTTGGTGGTCTCTTCCTCCGACGTTCACCGGATCCTTACATTTGGTGCGTTGGCCGGGAATCACGCAGCATAGGACAAGGACACCCCAACAGACCCCTCTGGGGGTAAGTAAGGCGCTTCTTTCCATTTTTCCTTGCGATCGCTCAGAGCTTTTTGTTCAGGTTCCGTTTTTCCGTTTTTGGTTTGGGTTGGCAGAGTGGCTGCCAGCGGAGAACGTAAGTTCCCCCTGTCAGTGGTGGACAAACGTGTCCTAAAGCCACAGATCACGTCCTCGCAAGGGATGCCTTGGAGGACTCAGGGAGTGATGGATGTGCCCTCATTGGGTGAGGAGGGACGGATGAGCCCACATTAGGTGACTCTGCTGCCAACCCATCATATCTTGCTGGCTACTTTTTTCTCTCAGGTTGAATTCACTGTCTGTCTTTGTGGTCTAACCCATCAGGTTTTGCCAGTTACTAGGTTCTAATCTTTACTTCTGAACTCGTGTTAAATGTTACCTGTGTGTACATGTTTGTGTCACGTTTGTATTGTCCTTGTCTCTGTTTGAGAAACTCTCATTATGGGACAAAGCCATTCCATGCCTCTGTCCTTGAAGCCTTTCCTGGTCCCTGCCTCCAATCCGACACCGTCACCCAGGATCCTATCACTCAAACCTTCTACTCCTTCCCCTCTTCCCTCCATTCTCCCTGAGTCACAAGATTGTAGATCTTGGGGTTGTGAACAAACGGGAGCTGCATGATGGTCTTTGTGTGTCTTTTTATCTGAGTTTCTGTTAAATGTGATGGCATTGTTTGGACCGATGCAGAGTCCCGAGTTCCAACCTGCCTTACATATGTGGAAGTTACTTTACCTAAATTTTAAACTAATGCTTCTCCTGTGAGGGACCAAAAGTCAATAGAACAGCCAGTTTTTCTGTTCTCACCTTTTGCACCTCTCTTAGCTGTGTTTTAAAGAACTTTGATAAACTTTACTCCCCTTTGTTAAGCAAGATTACGGAAGCAGTGATTTTTTTCTTCCCGTAGTTGGCTTGAGCATGCCCACTGCAGAGGGAAATGTCTGGGGTCAAAGAACTTTGATATCTCGCTTAAACTTTTCTCAAAACCCTGTCCTCATTATTAAATTGGCATTAATTGGCTTTGGGATGGGAACCAAGCCTTCAGTCATAAATTTTGACACCCCAGAGGGGACTTTAAATAAACCCCACTCTGCCCTCTTGGGGAAGCCTAGCACTCAAAACAACTGCAAGCAGAGGATGAAATTTTTGGGAGCTGACTACTGCAAAGTTGGGAGACATAGAATATGCCTGGTGCCTGGGGTCAAAGCAAACCAGAGGAACTAATCCTGTAAGTAAATGGTGAGGCTAAGGGACTCCCAGCAGCTGACAGAGCCATTTTGCTGTGGGGAACTCCCTTATTCCTTACGTGCACTTTAAGGATTTCTCCACCTCTGTTTACTTAACAAAAGGGACAATGAATGCATTAATATGTTGATATTATAGATTTTTTCTTGGGGATGATCTAGGGTGAATGTGTATCTAAAAATGATTTTTTTTTTATTTTAACCATCTCGTATCTAAATGGGTTTCTAAAGCATTGCACTATGTTACAGTTAAAAGTTGGGTTTAAACAATTGTTTAGTTTGATTTCAGGTAGTTCATGCTAGGAAACTTAAATACTTAGGATAAAAAATAATTAAAGAGTTTTAATTTTGAACTAGGCAGCCTGAAAAAATTTCACTAGATATACCAGTGCATTAACTTGGGAAGAGATAATAAATTATGATATGGTATCTATTCCCATCAGTGTGTAAGATTTTAAAAAATGGTACTAAATTAAAACGTTGGTCTGGCTTATTGAAATGACATTAATTAGCAACAGTCTTGGAAATTTTTAAAGCTTAATTTCGGATACACATGGTAGTGTGTGGTTCTTTTTAAAAAATTTTCAGCCAATTTAATGTAACTTAATACTATTAGAAACTTCATAACAAAGAAAGGGGCTTAACGATCCTATAGAAACTTCTTCTGATGGTGGCTTTAATATTATCAAAAAATGATCCTATTTTCAGTTTTGTGTGAGCAAGTTTTTCTAGTGTAGAAAAATCTAAAGATATAAAATTTTGAGAATTACATCTTAAACTTGCATCAAAATTTTCAACATCCAAACCTGGAAATTATGACTTATAGCTAAAATGCCTTAGGCCTGAGGTTTCTGCTACGAATTCCAGTCTTTTCAGTTTTCCAGACCTCAGCAAGGACTTAAGTTGATATGCAAATAAAAGAAGCCTGCAGCACTCAGCAGGAGACAGATAATAAAGAGTAAATGTGTCTTTTTACCTGAACTCAAACTAGACCTAACCAAAAAATTATATTATAAGGTATTTACTAATTACTGGCCAGTCATCTTTTTTAGGACTCTTGCTTTTCTTAGATTCTGTATTTTTTTTTTTGAACTCAGGATCTTGATTCTGCTGATGGGTTAATGTTTTCTGATCAGTTCTATTTTTGATCGACTCTGGAGTTTTTAGCATTTCAATGGAGATTTCACCTGAAAAAGCTACAAGGCTTTTATTATTGTGTTATGTGTTACATTTGTGTTACGTGTTGTATGTTGGTATGTCTGTATGTGTGTATGTCCATATATCATGCAGTGATATGACAATTGACAGATGAGGAGCACTCATGAAAAATTTAAGAATGTATCCAAATGTCTTTGATTCACGTGATTCATATGTTTTAATTCAAATTGGGTAAACAGATAAAAATAAAGATGTCTTTAAAATTAGGCCAATCAGTTTTCTAGGTTTTCAAAAAGGCCCTAATAAAATGTAGATGTCTATAAAATAATCTGCCTAAATTCAGAAATTTACAAGTATTGTATTGAAATGTGAACAGAAAGAGGTTAGTAGATGAAAAAGAGAAACTAAAAGGTTCCAGATATAGATCTAATAGAGGAAAAATGTGTTTCTGGATAAGAGAGTCTATATGATTAAGTAATTAAAGGGGTTTAAGTAAATAATAAAAAAAAGGTTTGTGTAACTTGGTTATATGTGTAAGTTTTGAGCAAGTAATCTTAAAAAAATAAACAGCTGGTAAAACAAGTACTGTTTTTATAAAATTGTGCCATGTTATTTCTTTAAAATCTAAACTTGTTTAATACAAAAACATCAATGTAATTGTGGTGTTAATGTGTTCATATCTTCCAGGTATACAAGTCTGTAAGGTAGAAGCTTCCAAAGACCATTGTATCAAGCTGGTGTTCTAAGGTTGTATGGTAATTCTAGGCTTAAAAGAAAAACATGTTGGAGATTTATGTATATCATTTGTGTTCTATAATTGGACTTGTTATCAATAAGATATGTACAGTTCCATGTTACTTTTTACACTGAGATGCAATTTAAAAGTATTTTTAACTTAATGAGAGCCAAATCTGTGAAGGTTTTATTGTAAACACAAAGGTAATACCCATTCATTTCCATGTGAAAACTGTTTTCTTCAGGCTTCACAAAGGGGTGTCCTGAGACAAAGACTTTCCTGATATTCAGGGCAACATAACAATAGGTAATCAAAAGGCCCAAAGCAGGGTTTCTCCACTGAGACTTTACTGGCTACACTGATATCTGAGTTTTCTGAGATGCTTGCCATTCCCTTCAGCTATCCAGTATATGGCCATGTCACAGATCTTGGAAGTGGTTCATATATTGGACACAAAATCATGAGCCTATTCTGGAGAGTGGCCAGAATTCAGGAAGAAAACAGGAACGTAGGAAGATAGTTGGTGTTGCCCATTGATAAGGCAAGCCACACTCCATTTATAAATTGTGCCGGATGAATGCTGGGAAGTTTTCTCCTTGAGAGGATACACCCATTGAAGCATTCTCTTTTCTAATGTCTACAACCACGGACACAGTGGGATACACAGACCTAAAAACACTCGCCTTGTCAAAGGAGTAACTAGAAACACTCCACTCCAAACCAAACACACCCCCTTTCCTAACTATTCTCAGAACAAAAGAAAAAACCACAAACGCATACCCACAACCACAAAGGCACCTCCTTCCCCCAAGTAGGTCTGGAACTATCCAGAGTGTCCTCTGACCGGAGGGCCATACTATGTTCCCCAGAAATTGTCTGTCCTGTCTCAGATCTGGGCTCCTTGGTCAACTCTGTGAAGTTTTCAGGAGCCAGCAGTGAGCCTCTACCTGTTTTCTCCGGAAGGGCCGCTCTTCAGAATTTTTCTGGAATTTGGCCATTCTCACATAAGTAGGTACCACAAAAGACTGACTCTGTCCTCGGAAAATCCAAACAAGTGAGAACACTGGAACTGGTGCTGGGACTGGGTCTTGGTGCCTGGCTTACTGGAACCCAAATTTGGAGAGTTCCATCAACAAGGATGTGAGGTGAGGTCACTTCCTTTAGTAACTGAATGAGGTCACTGCCTTGGCAACCAATTTGTCCTAACATTTGCTTCCTAAGGTCTCATAACATGGAGGATGTCCCTACTACCTGTGACACTTTCACAAGTTAGAATAATATAGAAACCATAGTCACCTGGGAACAGCTCTCCACAAAGGCCTAGTTTGGTTCATCTCCTCTACCTTAAGAAGAGAGAATCTGATTCAGACACAACCCTTCATCCTGACCAGGTTGTTTGCCATGGAAGATGCCTTTTGCTCTATCATGTCCTTCATAGCTGCCTACATCTTCTCCAGGGATCATTTCTGCATGGAACTTTGAAGTTTTCAGCAGGTGGAAGATCCCCTGCATTCCTGTATTGTAAGACCAAACCTTTCCCTGCTTTTCTGAACACTTAGATTGAGGGAACAGTGTATGGTTAGGGTTAATAATATGTTCAATTAAAACCAAAATACTCCCACATGGCCCTCATTTTCTTCCATGTAGACATTCATCATAACCTCTGGCTGGAGGTTTCCATAAGGGGCGCAGCCCAAGACAGTGTCCAAAATAAGTTCCCTTTCCCCTCATTTTCCTAAAGTCAGGGTTTCCTGGACACCCTTCCTGTAAACCAGGATTGATCAAATAGGCCTGCCAGTAATACTGCTCTGTTTCTTCATTTTGAAGCCTACTGACTGTGAGGTATAGATTCTTTATGTGATTTGGAGTCATGTGAGAACCCAAGCACTGCTGCAGGGCTTCGAAGAACTCATTTGTCTCAAAGGATCCCTCTACTTACTTGATGGAGGTCAGGAACCTAAAAGAGGAAGCAAGAGACTTCATCCACAATGACTGATCTTTTTGCCATTTTGGTTTTGGATGCACACATGGGATCTTTCTTTAGATCCATCAGGTGCTGAAAATCAAAGCCACAGCCTCTCTCAGAGCCGAAAGGATGATTCAGACACATCCCTTTCCAAAGCAATTAAGCAAAGAGCCACAGGTGATGCTCATTCATTTCCAATTGAAAGCAGTTTTTTTCAGGCTTCACAAAATGGTGGCCTGAGGAAAAGACCTTCCTGACATTCAGGTCAACAGAACAGTAGGTTAGCAAAAGGCACAAAGCAGGGTTTCTCTACTGAGACTTTACTGGTCACACTGATATCCGAGTTTTCTGAGATGCTCCCAATTCCCTTTATCTATCCAGTACATGGCCATGTCACAGAACTCGACAGAGGTCCATATCTTGGACAAAAAAACATGAGCCTATTCTGGAGAGTGGCCAGAATTCAGGAAGAAAACAGGAGCTAAGGAAAGAAGTAGGTGTTGCCCATATAAGGCAAGCCACAGTCCATTCATAAATTGGGCAGGATGTGTGCTGAGATGCTTTCTACTAGACAGGACACATCCATTGATGCATTCACTTTTCTAATATCTACAACCACGGAAAAAGTGGGAAACACAAACATAGAAACACTCGCCATGTCAAATGACTTACCAAAAACAGTCCACTCCAAACCAAACATACTGCCTTTCCTACCTATTCTCAGAACATGATACAAAACTACAAATTCACACCCACACCCACAAAGGCACCTCCATTACCCAAGTAGGTCTGTGAGTATCCAGAGTGTCCTCAGACTGGTGGGCCTTACTCTGCTCTCTCGAAATGGACTTTCCTGTCTCAGATCAGGTCTCCTTTACCAACTCTGTAAAGTTGTCAGCATCAATCAGTGAGTCACTACCTGCTTTCTCAGGAAAGGCCCCTCTTCAGAGCTTTCCTGGCATTTAGCCATCCACACATCAGTATGTACCAAGAAAGACCGACTTTGTCCTTGGTAAATCCAAACAAGTGAACCCACTGGGACTGGGACTGGGACTGGCTCTGAGTGCCTGGCTTCCTGGATCCCAAGTTCAGAGAGTTCCATCACCAAGGAAGTGAGGTAGGTCACTTCCTTCAGGAACCGAATGAGGTCACTATCTTGGCAACCACTTTATCCTAACATTTGCTTCCAAGGGTCCCATGAGAGAGAGGCTGCCCCTACTTTCTGTGTCACATTCACAAGATAGAATGGTATATCAACCATAGGCACATGTTAACAGCTCTCCACACAGACCTGGTTTGGTCCATCTTCTCTACATTAAGAAGAGAGAGGCTTATTCAGACACATCGCTTCATCCTGACCAGGTATTTTACCAAGGAAGATATCTGTTGCTCTCTCAGGTTCTTCATAGCTGCCTACATCTTCTCCAGGGTTTATTTCTGCATGGAACTTGAGGTTCTCAACAGGTGGAAGATCCCCTAGCTACCTGTATTATAACACCAACTCTGTCCCTGCTCTTCGTAAAGTTAAATTGAGGGAACAGTGCATGGTTAGGGTTAATAGCATGTTCGATTTGGGTTAGGAATCATTCTGTGAGATGAATAATGGTATTGGGAACCTCCGATATTACAAGCATATATAGGTGTAATATAAGTATGAAAACAGAAATCTAGGAAAGATTTCAAACCCAGATGAACATTGGGCCCTTGATTGGGATACTTAGCTTTGAATTATTTCCGCAAAGTTGTCTCAGATAAATCGATATACAATGGTATAGGACCTTGTATCTTGGATGACTGAATGAGGAAGAGATCGTCCAGACAAAAAGAGATAGTTCGAAAAGTTATTTAGATATAGGGTTTTGGTTAGAGAGTGAATGTAAATGTCAGCATATGTGAAGAGTCAGTCACAGTGATGAACTGGGGAAAATGTGTAGGAAAGCAGATATCAATAGAGACATTAGGAAATCAGGGAAAGTACAAAGTGAGTGATAGGATAAGATGTTTTTAACATGGTTGAGTTTGAACATATAATCTTAGGAAGAAACAAATATGTAGTCACCAATAGGAATGATATTTGAGATCATTAGTTAATCAGGACATGGATGTTGTTAGTAATACATGCTCACATTAAATTTAGGCTTTGGTACAATCATAAGGGTGTCCTTTGCATTTTTTGTCAGGAATATTACTGTGTTGAAATGTAAATGTATATCAGGTGACTACAGTATTTCTTCAACTATTTCTGAAAGCAACATTTTAAGACTGATAAGTTAGTATTGGGGACACAAGTACGTGTACCCTGTGCCTATGATTATAAAGATGATGCCTTAATAGACCATACTGTAAATAAATAATATAACTGGATCAAACTTTAAATAATTGATTGAATTGATATCTGAAAATATATAGGAAATCTTATATTGATATACATAAGTTCATTCTAACCAGTTATACATCTAATGGTAATTTTAGCATTATGGTTTATGATGAAGAGTGTGGGAGTTTTGCTTCAAAAATGATTATGGAAATCGAAAATAATATGTTTGGAAATAATCTCATGCAAAGAACACTCAAGAAACATGGAGGAATACATATGTTCTGAAGCAGCAAGTAATTGCAAGTGAACCAAATGCGTACAGATTTGTGAACTTGTGGATGAAAGGTATTATCCTATGATGTCCATAAACTGAAGAAATTGTAATGTACCAGTGTTGAATAAAAATGAACTTCAAAATACACATCATGTCCCATAGGATTTTACTTGCACTGATGTTAAACTGGGTCAGTTACTGTACAAATATTAGTATTTGTAAGCACCATTCACCAAAGTTAGTTTTCAGTACTGGGAAATAAATATGTATTTCATGTGGATGAATATTTCTGAGAATAATCTTGTGAAAATTTGATTATAAATCCACATATAGGAACATGAGTTAAATTAATGAGTGTATAATAAGACACATATATTTCATATTTTGAATAATCTGGAGAAAAAAAAATATATATATAGATACAAACACAGACATTAAAATGTAGTAATATGTATGCCAATCAAAATTCATTATGAAATATATATCATCCTCATATCCAAAAATATTCTTTTTACTGAGCATGGATTTATGTATAATGCTGTTCATCTAGGAAATTCACCAATACGTTGAATTTTCAGTTCCATCAGTATTTAGGGGGAGTGATCTCTTCTCACAATCTGTATCATCCTAAAACAGCAAGCTCACAAGAATGTACGTGTGATACCAGGTAGGATACTAAATATGCATAATAAATTTCATGAGATGAATAGGCTACAGAGAAAGGGAGACAGAAATGTACATATGTGTTAACTTTAAAAACTCATGGAGAAGTATTACAATAAAAAGTTGACTAGATTTATAACACATACACTTGATAAAGCAGAAGGCAAGTCCTAGTATACACCATGCCTCCTATGTACGGCCTGTATTTCTATTCTGTTAGGTTTCTTTTTCTACATCATATTAAGATTAGTAGTCAGAGTCTAGTAGGGTATGGGTTAGTGACAGGGATTCGGTATTTCTAATGGAAAATAGGAAAATGAATCTAATGTGTATGCAAATATTTGCTAGACAAAAATCTTCCCACTGTCCTCCAAAACAATGCCTTGATATTTCCTTCGCCACAAGTAATACACAATTAGTGGAGAAGAGTTTGAAAATCTGTGAATATATATCTGGAAAAGAAAATGCTCAGGGGTTCACAACCTTGGAGGTGGTAGAGGAATTTCCAAAAGTAAGGTACAGGGTAAACACTCCACAAACATGGAACTCTGGTGGCCTAATGAGTTTTTGAGAAACTGCCTCTGAGTTTGGGCCCTTGAAAAATTTGTTGTTGTCAGGAGCTTTAGCTTCCTTTGTATTGAGACCATCAAACCTGGGTTGGCATCTATGTGACCTGGATGACATGGTTCCTTATATGCTATTGAACATGAGGAAGAAGTTCTGAATTTTCCCTTTGTTAGTAAACTGAGGACACTGGGGTCTAAGTGTCTAACCATGTGATCTGTGAAGCCATTTGGTCATACTCCACTTTTCGTGGTGTTTCTTACTGCTGCACTGGGAGTTTGGTATTGGCTTCACGTAATACAAGGAGAAAAACTGGGACACAGTGCTAGAGGGAGTACTCTCACGTGTAGTGGTTGAGGGTCTGCAGGAGAATGCACCAACCAGGCTTCTATCCCAAAAAGCTTGCACCCATGTCCATAGCAACCTGATTCTGAACATTGCCCTGAAACCTCTCCATATAACAAGGTCCCTTTACTTGTAAGGTTCTGCTGGCTGCAACATGTCAGTCACAAGTCATTCGGAAACCAATGGCAGAACCACGTGTCCCCACGACAGATGTTTTATCATACACCTGCCCACCACTGCTCTGGGCCCACTAATCAGCAGGCTCCAACTTTCTGGCACCTCTGTTCTCACCATTTTCATGAAACCCAGTCAATCAATGCAATGTCTGGTACACTCATGATCAGCAACAGATATCCAAAGGTTCTCCAGTGCCATCTGTTCATGGAAATTTAAAAAATTCATGGTATTTATCTAGCCAATTTTCAAGGATGAAGTTGGAGGCACTGTGGCTTTCAATTTATTCAGGAACCATGAAATGGTGAGGAAGCTTATTTCAATTAAAGCTCGGGAGAACTCTCAGAGGCAAGGTTTCCCAAAGAGTGGCCAAAAGGTCTCATTAAGCCAGGCCCATTGAGGTCTACAATTGAGGTCCATGTGTGTTTTGACTCTCAACAATGGCTGCCACGTCTTTCTGAATAAAGTCATGTGATATCCTGCCTGAGATTCCCAGTGCTCTTTGGAAAGCTATCCTGAGCCTATATCTCAGTCTCCAAGGGCAACTCTCATGTGTGGCCTCCTAAAATCCCAACACAATTCATGTCAATACTTCTCTGAGTTCATTTCAGTTTCTAAGGGGAATCACTCCAGAGTTGAAGTCCATGCGGACCCAGTCATCTCTTCCAACCACCACACAAATGACCACAATTAAACCAAAACACTCCCACATGGCCCTCATCTTCTTCAATATAAACTCTCATCATAACCTCTTGCTGGAGGTTTCCATGAGGGGCGCAGCCTAAGGAAGTGTCCAAAATAAGCTCACTTGCCCCTTATTTGCCTAAACTCAGTGTGGCCTGGAAACCCTTTCTGTGAACCAGATGTGATAAAATAGGCCTGCCATTAATACTGCTCTACTTCTCCAATTTGAGGCCTACTCTCTGTGGGGCATAGATTCTTTATGTGAATTGGGGTCATGAGAAAATCAAGCACCTATGGGCTACCCTCTGCAGGGCTTTGAAGAACCCATTTCAGTGAGTCGAGGAATTGGACCAAATGTTCTTTAGATATAGGGTTTTTGTTAAAGAGTGAAAGTAAATGTCAGCATATTTGAAGAGTCAGTCACAGTGATGAACTGGGGAAAATGTGTAGGAAATCAGATATCAATAGAGACATTAGGAAATCAGGCAAAGTACAAAGTGAGTGATAGGATAAGACATTTTTAACAGGGTTCAGATTCAATATTTAATCTTAGGAAAAAACAAATATGTAGTCACCAATAGGAATGATATTTGAGATCATTAGTTAATCAGGACTTGGATGTTGTTAGTAATACATGCTCACTTTCAATATAGGCTTTGGTACAATCATAAGTGTGTCCGTTGCATTTTGTGTCAGGAATATTACTGTGATAAAATGTGTATGTATATCAGGTGACTAGAGTATTTCTTCCACCAATTCTTAAAGCAATATTTTAAAGACTTATAAATTAGTATTTGGGATACAAATAGGTATACCATCGGTCTATGAATATAGAGATGATGCCTTAATAGACCATACTGTGAATAAATAATATAACTGGTTCAAACTTTAAATAATGGATTGAATTGATATCTGAAAATATATAGGAAACTTTATATTGATATACATAAATTCATTCTAACCAGTTATACATCTAATGGTAATATTAGCATTATGGTTTATCATGAAGAGTGTCTGAGTTTTGCTTCAAAAATGATTATGGAAATCAAAAATAATGTGTTTGGAAAGAATCTTATGAAAAGAACAGTCAAGAAACATGGAGGAATACATGTGTTCTGAAGTAGGAAGTGATTGAAAGTGAACCAAACGCCTATAAATTTGTGAAATTGTGGATGAAAGGATATATCCTATAATGTCCATAAACTGCAGAAATAGTAATGTATCAGTGTGGAATAAAAATGAACTTCAAAATACACATCATGGTCCCATAGGTGTCTACTTGCATTGATGTGAAACTGGGTCAGTCACTGTGGAAATATTACGATTTGTATGCACCATTCACTGAATTTAGTTTTCAGTACTAGGAAATAAATATGTATTTAAGGTGGATGAATATTTCTAAGAATTATTTTGTAAAAATTTGATTATAAATCCACATACACACACATGAGTGAATTTAGAAAGTGTATAATAAGACACATATATTTCATATTTTGGAAAATCTAAAGAGTAGATATCTATATCTATATAGATAGATAGATAGATAGATAATTAGATACTCACATACACAGACATTAAAATGTAGCAATATATATGCCATTCGAAAATCATAATAAAATAGATATCATCCACGTATCCAAAAATATTCATTTTACTGAACATTTATTTATGCATAATACTGTTCATCTAGGAAATTCACCCATAGGTAGAATTTCCAGTTCCATCAGTATTTAGAGGGAGCGATCTCTTCTCACAATTTGTATCTTCCAAAATAAGCAAGCTCACAAGAATGTACATGTGATACCAGGTAGAATTCTAAAGATGCATTAAAAAATACATGTGATGAATAGGCTACAGAGAAAGTGAGACAGAAATTTACATATGTGTTAATTTTAAAAACTCATGGAGAAGTATTACAATGAAAAGTTGACTAGATTTATAACACATACCATTGATAAAGCCGAAGGCAAGTCCAAGTATACACCATGACTCCTATGAAAGGCCTGTATTTCTATTCTGTTAAGTTTCTTTTTCTCCATCATATTTTGATTAGTAGTCAGAGTCTAGTAGGGTATGGGGTAGGGTCAGGGATTCAGTATTTCAAATGGAAAATAGGAAAATGAATCTAATGTGTATGCAAATATGTGCTACACAAAAATCTTCCCACTCTCATCCAGAACAATGCTTTGACATTACCTTCGCCCCAAATAAGAAACAATTAGTGGAGAAAAGTTAGAAAATCTGTGAATACATATGTGGAAAGGAAAATGCTCAGGAGTTCACAAACTTGTAGGAGGTAGAACGGGTTACAAAAAGAGAGAGGGTAAACACTCCACAAACATGGAGCTCTGCTAGCCTTTTTGAGAAACTGCCTCTGAGGTTGGGCAGTTAAAATATATGTTGTTGTCAGGAGCTTTAGCTTCCTTTGTAGTGAGACCATCAATTCTGGGTCTCCATCTATGTGACCTGGATGACATGTTTTTTTATTTTCTAGTGAACATGAGGCAGCAGTGCTGAATTCTCTCTTTGTAGGTAAACTTTGGCCACTGGGGTCTAAGTATCTAACTGTGTTGTCTGAAAAGCCATTTGGTCATTATCCACTTTCGTGGTGTTTTTTACTGCTGCACTGTGAGTTTGGTATTGGCTTCACGAAATACAAGGAGTTCTACTGGGACACAGTGCTGGAGGATGTACTCTCACGTGTGGTGGGTTACGAAAATGCACCAGTGGGGCTTCAATCCCACATAGCTTTTCAACTTGACAATAGCAACCTGATTCTGGACATTGGCAGGAATCCTCTCCATATAATAAGATGCCTTTACATACAGTCTGCTGGCTGTACCATGTCAGTCACAAGTGATTTCTAAGCCAATGGCAGATCCACGTGGCCCCACCAGAAATGTTTTTTTCACACACCTACACTCCACTGCTCTAGGCCCACTAGTCTGCAGGCTCCAACTTTCTGGCATCTATGTTCTACACTTTTTCCATGAAACCCAGTCAATCAAGGCACTGTCTGGTACAGTCATGATCAGCAACAGGACATCCAGAGGTTCTCCAGTGCAACCTGGTCATGGTAATTTCAAAAAATTTATGGTATTTATCTAGATATTTTTCAATAATGAAGTTGGAGGCACTGTGGGATTCAATTTATACAGGAACCATTAAAAGGTGAGGAATCTCATTTCAATGAAAGGTCTGGAGAACTCTCACAGGCAAGGCTTCCCAAAGAGTGGGCAAAAGGTCACATGAAGCCAGGCCCATTGAGGTCTACAATGTGAATTCCATGTGTGTTTTGACTCTCAACTATGGCTGACAATCTTTCAAAATAAAATCTTGTGATATCCTGGCTGAGATTCCCAGTGCTCTGTGGAAAGTCACCCTGGGCCTAGATCTCAGTTTCCAATGGCGAATCTCATGCTTGGCCTCCAAAAATCTCAACACAATTCATGGCAATACTTCTCTGAGCTCAGTTCCACAACTCAGTCTCTAAGGGGAATCACAACAGAGTTCAAGCCAAGGTGGACCCAGGCATCTCTTCCAATTGCCACACAAATGACGACAATTAAAACCAAAACACTCCCACAGGGCCCTCTTCTTCTTTTATATAGACACTAATCATAACCCCTAGCTGGAGGTTTCCATGAGGGGCACAGCCCAAGACAGTGTCAAAAATAATCTCACTTGCCCCTCATTTGCCTAAAGTCAGGGTGGCCTGGACAACATTCCTGTGAAACAGAAGTGATCATATAGGACTGCTGTTAATACTGCTCCACTTCTCAAATTTGAGGCCTACTGACTGTGGGGTATAGATTCTTTGTGTGAATTGGAGTCATGAGAAAACGCAAGCACCTATTGTCCAGCCTCTGCAGGGCTTTGAAGAACTCATTTGACACAAATGATCCCTATTCTCACTTGATGGATGTCATTAATATTACAGAGGAAGGCGAGAGGCTTCATGTACAATGACTGATCTATTTTTCCATTTTGGTTTTGGATGCCCACATGGGATCTTTCTCTAGATACATCAGGTGCTGAAAATCTAAACCACAGGCTCACACAGGGCCAAGAGGCTGATTCAGACAAATCTTTTTCCAAAGCAATAAAGTAAAAAGCCACAGGTGATTCCCATTCATTTCCATTTGAAAACTCTTTTCTTCAGGCTTCACTAAGGTTTGGCCTGAGGCAAAGACCTTTCTGACATTCAGAGCAACAGAACAATAGGTAATCAAAAGCCCCCAAGCAGGGTTTCTCCTAGGAGACTTTCCTGGTTACTCTGATATGTGAGTTTTCTGAGATGCTCGCCATTCCCTTCAGCTATCCAGTACATGGCTATGTCACAGAGCTTGGAGGTGGTACGTATCTTGTACAAAAATACATGATACTAATCTTTAGAGTGGCCAGAATTCAGGAAAAAAATGAGAACATAGGTAGATAGCAGGTGTTGCCCATGGATAAGGCAAGCCTCAGTCCATTCATTAATTGGGAAGGATGCATACTGGGAAGTTTTCTACTAGACAGGACACACCCAATGAGCTATTTTCTTTTCTAATATCTACAAAGAAAAACACAGTGGGATACACAGACACAGAAACAGTCTCCTTGTCAAATGACTTACTAGAAACAGTCCACTCCATACCAAACAAACCTCCTTTTTTACCTATTCTCAGATCATGAGAAAAAACCACAAACACAAACCAACACCCACAAATGCACCTCCTTCTTCCAAGTAGGTCTGTGACTATCTGGAGTGTCCTCTGACTGGTAGGACATACGATGTAACCCAGAAATGGCCTTTCTGTCTCAGATCTGGTCTCCTTCGTCAAATCTGTGAATTTGTAAGGAGGCAGTGGTGAGCCAATTCCCATGCTCTCAGGAAAGACCCCTCTTCAGAGCTTTCTTGGTATTTGGCAACCCTTACATCAGTAGGTACCAAGAAAGACTGACTCTGTCCTTGGTAAATCCAAAGAAATGAGCCCACTGTGACTGCGACTGGGACTGGCTCAGGGTGCCTGGCTTCCTGGATCACAAAATTCAGAGACCTCCATCACCAAGGAAGTGAGGTGAGGTCACTACCTTCAGAAAATGAATGAGGTCACTGTCTTGGCCACCACTTTGTCCTAACAGTTTCTTCCTATTGTCTCCTGACATGGAGGCTGCCCTACTTCCTGTGATACTTTCACATGTTAGAATGGTATAGAAACCATAGTCACCTGGGAACAGCTCTCCACACAGGCCTAGTTTGGTCCATCTTCCCTACATTAAGAATAGAGAGGCTGACTCAGACACATCCTTTCATGCTGACCATGTTGTTTGCCATGGAATATGACTTTTGTTCTCTCAGGTCCTTCATAGCTGCCTGCATCTTCTCCAGGGATAATTTCTGCATGGATTTTGAGGTACTCAGCAGGTGGAAGATCTCCTAACTTCCTGTATTGTAATACCAACTTTGTCCCTGCTCTTCTGTAAAGTGAGATTGAGGGAATATTGTATGGTCAGGGTTAATAGCATGTTCGATTTGGGTTGGAAATCATTCTGCTGGATGAATAATTGTATTGGGAACCAGCGATATTTATAAGAATATAGAGGGAAAACATAAGTATGAAAACAGAAATCTAGGTAATATTTGAAGCCCAGAAGGATTTGGACCCTTGATTGGGATCCTTAGCTTGAGTTATGTTTTGCACCGAGGTCTCAGTTAAATTGATATACAATGGCATAAGACCCTGTACCTCAGATGATTAAATGTAGAAGAGAACATCCAGTCAAAAAGGGATTGTGTGTAGGATTAGGAAGATAGTCAGTAGGTTTAGGAGGAAGAGTGAGTCTAGGATTTGGACCAAATGTTCTTTAGCAATACGGTTTTGGTTAGAGAGTGAATATAAATGACACCATATGTGAAGAGTCAGGCACAATGATGAACTGGGGAAAATATGTAGGAAAGCAGACATCAATAGAGACATTAGGAAATCTGGCAAAGTATAACATGATAGGATTAGAGATTTTCAACAGGGTTGAGGTTGAATACATAATCTTAAGAAGAAACAAATTTGTAGTCACCAATAAGATTGACATTTGAGAGCATTAGGCAACCTGGACATGGATATATTTAGTAATCCATGTTCACATTCCATTGAGGCTTTGGTACAATCATAAGGGTGACCTTCGCATTTTGTGTCCAAAATATTACTGTGATAATATGTATATGAAGATCAGGTGACATGAGTATTTCTTCCACCATTTCTGGGGAAAATATTTTGAAAAGATATAAATTAGTACTGGGGATACTAATAGGCTTACCCTGTGTTCATGAATATAGAGATGATGCATTAATAGACCATAATGTGAATAAATTATATGACTGGTTCCAAATTTAAATAATGGATTGTATTGATATCTGAAAAAATAGAAGAAATCATTTATTGATATACATACATTCATTCCAACCACTTACATATCTAATGGTTATCTTAGGGTTACCATTTATCATGAATAGTGAATGAGTTTTGCTTCAAAAATGATTATGGAATCGAAAATAATGTGTTTAGAAAGAAGTCTAGTGAAAAGACGAGTCAAGAAACATGGAGAAATATAAGTGTTCTGAAGGAGGAAGTGATTGAAAGTGAACCAAATGTTTATAAATTTGTGAATTTGTGAATGAAAGGATATATTTTATGATGTCTATAAACTGAAGAAATAATAACGTACAAGGTTTGAATAAAAATGAACTTTAATAAACACATCACATCCAATAGGAATCTACTTGCATTGATGTTAAACTTGGTCAGTTACTGTAGAAATATTACGATTTGTAAGCACCCTTCCCTGAAGTTAGTTTTCAGTACTAGGAAACAAATATGTATTTCAGTGGATGTATATTTCTGAGAATAAACTTGTTAAAAATTGATTATAAATCCACATATATGAATATGAATGAATTCAGGCGGTGTATAAGAAGACACATATATTTCATATTTTGGTAAATCTGGAGAATATATATATATATAGACACACAAACACACACACATTATAATGTAGCAATATATATGCCAACTGAAATTCATCATGAAAAATAACTCATCCGCATATCCCAAAATATTCATTTTACTGAACAGTAATATATGTATAGTGTTGTTCATCTAGGAAGCTCACTCATGGGTTGAATTTTCTGTTAAAACAGCGTTTAGGAGGAGTGATCTCTTCTCACAATTTGTATCTGCCAATTCAGCCACCTCACAAGAATGTACATGTGAAACCAGGTAGGATTCTATTTGTGCATATAAAAATACATTTGCTTAATAGGCTACAGAGAAAGGGAGACGGGAATTCACATATTTCTTAACTTTAAAAACACATGGAGAATTATTTCAACAAATAATTGACTAGATTTATAACTCCTACCTTATATCATGCAAAAGGTAAGTCCAACTATACACCATGCTTCCTCTGAAATGCTTGTATTTCTATTCTGTTTGGGTTATTTTTCTCCATTATATTAGGATTAGTAGTCAGAGTTTAGTAGGGTATGGGTTAGTGTCAGGGATTCAGTATTTCAAACAGAAAATTGTAAAATGAATCCAATGTTTATGCAAATATGTGCTAAACAAAATCTTCTCTCTCTCATCCAGAACAATGACTTGACATTCCCTTCGCCACAAGTAAGTCAGAATTAGAGGAGAAGAGTTAGAAAATCTGTGAATATATACTTAGAATGGAAAATGCTCAGGAATTCACAACCTTGGAGTTGATAGAGCAGTTTCCAAAAGTAAGTGACATGGTAAACACTCCACAAACATGGAGATCTGCTGGCCTAAACACTTCTTGAGAAATTGCCTCTGAGCTTGGGCACTTGAAATATATGTTGTTTTCAGGAGCTTTAACTTCCGATGTAGTGAGACCATCAAAGCTAGGTCTGCATCTATGTGACCAGGAGGACATGGTTTCTTATTTTCCAATGACCATGAGGCAGCAGTGCTAAATTCTCTCTTTGTAGCTAAATTGTGGCCACTGGGGCTAAGTGTCTCCCCATGTGGACTGTGAAGCCATTTGGTCATCCTCGACTTTTCGTTTTGTTTCTTGCTGCTGCACTGGGAGTTTGGTATTTGCTTCACGAAATACAAGGAGTTCAAGTGGGACACAGTGCTGGAGGGAGTTCTGTCACGTGTGGTGGGTCAGTGTCTGCATGAGAATGCACCAACTAGGCTTCTATCCCACGTAGCTTGCCCCTTGACCATAGCAACCTGATTCTAAACATTGCCGTGAAAAATCTCCATATAACAAGATGCCTTTATATAGAAGGGTCTGCTGGCTGCACCGTGTCTGTCTCAAGGCATTTGAAAGTCAATGGCAGATTCACATGGCCCCACCAGAGATGTTTTATCACACACCTGCACACCACTGCTCTAGGCCCACTACTCAGCAGGCTCCAACTTACTGGCATCTCTGTTCTACACCATTTTCATGATACCTAGTCAATCAAGGCACTGTCTGGTATACTCATGATCAGCAACAGGACATCCAATGGTTCTCCAGTGCCACCTGGTCATGAGAATTTCTAAAATTTTATGGTATTTATCTAACTATTTTTCACAGATGAAGTTGTTGGTACTGTGGGTTTCAATTCATTCAGGATCCATTAAATGTTGAGGAAGCTCATTTTAATGAAGGATCTGGAGATCTCTCACAGGCAAGGCTTCCCAAAGAGTGGCCAAATTGTCACATGAAGCCAGGCCCATTGAGGTCTACAATGTGAGGTCATGTGTGTTTTGACTCTCAACGATGGCTGCCAAGTCTTTCAGAATAAAACCTGTGATATCCTAGCTGAGATTCCCAGTGCTCTCTGGAAAGCCTCCCTGGGCCTAGACCTCAGTTTCCAAGGGCGACTCTCATGTGTGGCCTCCTGAAATCCCAACAACATTCATGGCAATACTTCTCTGAAGTTAGTTCCAAATCTCATTCTCTAAGGGGAATCACATCAGAGTTCAAGCCCAGGTGGACCCAGTCATCTCTTCCAACTACCACACAAATGACCACAATTAAAACCAAAACACTCCCACATGGTTCTCATCTTCTTCCATATAGACACACATCATAACCTGTGGATGGAGTTTTCCATGAGGGGCACAGCCAAACCAGTGCCCAAAATAAGCTCCCTTGCCCCTCATTTGCCTAACGTCAGGGTGGATTGGACATGCTTCCTGTGAACCAGGAGTGATCAAATAGGCCTGCCGTAAATGCTCCACTTCTCCACTTTGAGGCCTTCTTACTGTGGGGATTATATTCTTCTTTTTCTAAATTTTTTTGGAAATTTAATTGGAAAGTTAAAAAAATTGTTTTGCAGAATGTTAAATTTCTAATGGCAAAGCCTTCACCTTGTTTGTGAAGGAAACCTTGATGCCTTGCCAATCTGGTAACATGGAGACACTCAAAATTTTCTTTTACATACTACATGGATGAATGGCTACAGCTCATAGTTTTTTAAAACTGAAAGGCAGATACCAGCAAGTAAGATAACAAATAAAAGACAATTTTATTAAAAAATAAAGTTGTTAAATGACTCAAATATTGGAAATTCAATTCTTTTTATTTTTGGTTGTTCAAAACATTATAAAACTCATGATATATCATCTTTCATACATTTGACTCAATTGGGTTATGAACTCCCATTTTTACCCCAAATACAAATCGCAGAATCACATCAGTTACACACTCACGTTTTTACATAATAGCATACTAGTTATTGTTGTATTCTGCTACCTTTCCTATCCCCTACTATTCCCCCTCCCCTCCCATCTTCCCTCTCTACCTCATCTGCTGTTATTTAATTCTCTCCCTTGTTTTCCCCTCTTTAGCCTCACAACCTCTTATATGTAATTTTGTGTAACATTGAGTAGTCTCCTACCATTTCCATATGCTTTTCCTTCTCTCTCCCTTTCTCTCCCCCCACTCATCTCTGTTTAGTTTTAATATTTTTCTCATGTTCTTCCTCCCTGTTCTCTTCTTATTTGCTCTCTCTATATAAAAGGAAACATTTGGCATTTGTTTTTAAGGATTGGATAGATTCGCTTAGCATAATCTATTCTAATGCCATTCATTTCCCTGCAAATTCTATGATTTTGTCATTTTTCAGTGCTGTGTAATACTCAATTGTGTATAGATGCCACATTTTTATTATCCATTCGTCTATTGAAGGGCATCTAGGTTGGTTCCAAAGTCTAGCTATTGTGAATTGTGCCGCTATGATTATCCATGTGGCAGTATATACTGCTCTCTATTAACATCCTCAGGGAAGAGTCTGAGAAGGGCGATATCTCGGTCAAATGGTGGTTCCATTCCCAGCTTTCCCATGAATCTCCATACTGCTTTCCATATTGTACTCACCAATTTGCAGTCCCACAAGCAGTGTACAAGTGTACCCTTTACCCCACATCCTCACCAACACTTATTGTTGTTCGACGTCATAATGGCTGCCAATCTTACTGGAGTGATATGGTATCTTAGGGTGGTTTTGATTGCATTTCTCTGACTGCTAGAGATGGTGAGCATTTTTTCATGTACTTGTTGATTGATTGTATGTCCTCCTCTGTGAAGTGTCTGTTAAGATCCTTGGCCCATTTGTTGATTGGGTTATTTGTTATCTCATTGTTTAATTTTTTTGAGTTCTTTGTATATTCTAGATATTAGGGCTCTATCTGAAGTGTAAGGGGTAAAAATTTGTTCCCAGGATGTAGGCTCTCTATTTACCTCTCTTATTTTTTCTCTTGCTGAGAAAGATCTCTTTAGATTAAGTAAGTCCCATTTGTTTATTCTTTTTATTAACTCTTGGGCTATGGGTTTCCTATTAAGGAATTTGGAGCCCAACCCCACAGTATGTACATCGTAGCCAACTTTTTCTTCTATCAGACGCAGTGTCTCTGATTTTATATCTGGCTCCTTGATCCATTTTGAGTTAACTTTTGTGCATTGTGAGAGAAAGGGATTCAGTTTCATTTTGTTTCATATGAATTTCCAGTTGTCCCTGCACCATTTGTTGAATATGCTATCCTTCTTCCATTGCATGCTTTTAGGCCCTTTTTCAAATATAAGAAAGTTGTAATTTTGTGGATTTGTCTCTGTGTCCTCTATTCTGTACCATTGGTCCATCTGCCTGTTTTGATACCAGTACCACACTGTTTTTGTTACTATTGCTTTGTAGTACAGTTTGAACTCTGGATTCACACTTCCTGCTTAGAATTGCTTTCGCTATTCTGGGTCTTTTGTTTTTCCATATGAAATTCATGATTACTTTATTTATTTCTACAAGAAATGCCATTGGGTTTTTGATTGGCATCGCATTAAACCTGTAGAGAACTTTGGGTAATATCGCCATTTTGATGATGTTATTTCTGCCTATCCATGTACAGGGCATACATTTCCATCCTCTAACATCTTCTTCTATCTCTCTCTTTAGGGTTCTGTAGATTTCATTGCATAAATCTTTCACCTCTTTGGTTAGGTTGATTCCCAAGTTTTTTATTTTCTTTGAGTATACTGTAAAAGGAGTGGTTTTCCTCATTTAAATTTCAGAAGTTTTGTTGCTGATATACAGGAATGCCTTAGATTTATGCGTGTTGATTTTATATCCTGCCACTTTGCTGAATTCATTTACTAACTCTAGCAGACCCTTTTGGGTCTGTTAAATATATTATCATGCCATCCAAAAATAGCGATAATTTAAGTTCTTCTTTTCCTATTTTTAAGTCTTTAATTTCTTTTGTCTGTCTAATTGCTCTGGCTAGTATTTCAAGAACTAAATCGAATAGAAGTGGTGATAGATGGCATCCCTGTCTTGTTCCAGATTTTAAAGGGAATGCCTTCAGTTTTTCTCCATTTACAATGATGCTAGCCTGAGGTTTAGCATATATAGCTTTTACAATGTTGAGGTAAGTTCCTGTTATTCCTAGTTTTTATAGAGTTTTAAACATAAAGGGATGCTGTACTTTGTAGAATGCTTTTTCTGCATCTATCGAGATGATCATATGGTTCTTCTCTTTAAGTCTATTGATGTGGTGAATAGTATTTATTGATTTCCGTATATTGAACCAGCCTTGCATCCCTGGGATGAATCCCTCTTGATCATGATGCACAATTTTTTTATGTGCTTTTGTATTTGATTTGCCAGGATTTTATTGAGAATTTTTGCATCCAAGTTTATTAGAGATATTGGTCATTAGTTTTCTTTCTTTGAAGTGTCTTTTCTGGTTTTGGGATCAGGGTGATGTTGGCCTCATAGAATGAATTTGGAAGAACTCCTTCTTTTTCTATTTTTTGAAATAGCTTGAAAAGTATTGGTATTAATTCATCTTTGAACGTTTTGTAGAACTCTGCTGTATAACCATCTGGTCCAGGGTTTTTTTTGGTAGGTAGTCTTTTGAAGGTTTCTTCTATTTCTTCCTTTGTTATTGGTCTATTTAAATTTTGTGTGTCTTCCGGACTCAATCTGGGCAGATCATATGACATAAGAAATTTATCGATATCTTCATTATCTTCTGTTTTATTGGAATATAGGGTTTCAAAATACTTTCGAATTATCTTCTGTATTTCTGTAGTGTCTGTTGTGATATTGCCTTTTTTATCCCATATGTTAGTAATTTGAGTTCTCTCTCTGCTTCTCTTCATTAGCATGGCTAAGGGCCTGTCGATTTAATTTATTTTCAAAGAACCAACTTTTATTTGTTCAATTTTTTTGTTTCAATTTTGTTGATTTCTCCTCTAATTTTAATTATTTCTTGTCTTCTACTACATTTGTTGTTTTGCTCTTTTTTTTCTAGGTTTTTTGAGATGTAGTGTGA
Organism: Callospermophilus lateralis; assembly: GCF_048772815.1. Classification (NCBI taxonomy): domain Eukaryota; kingdom Metazoa; phylum Chordata; class Mammalia; order Rodentia; family Sciuridae; genus Callospermophilus; species Callospermophilus lateralis. The sequence continues at coordinate 384,421 of NW_027512666.1, read as the reverse complement.
GATCATTTATTTGTTGTTTTTTTCTTTTTTTGAGGAAAGAATTCCAAGAAATGAATTTCCCTCTTAAAACTGCTTTCATTGTTTCCCACAGAATCCGGTATGTTGTGTCTGTATTTTCATTTGTATCTAAGAGATTTTTTTATCTCCTCCTTTATGTCTTCTGTAACCCATTGATTATTCAGTAACATATTGTTCATTTTCCATGTGATGTAGAATTTTTCCTTCCTTCTTCAATCATTAATTTCAAGTTTCATTCCATTATGATCAGATATGGTGCATGGTATTATCTCCATACTTTTATATTTACTAAGAGTTTCCATATGGCATAATATATGGTCTATATTTGAGTAGGACCAATGTGCTGCTGAGAAGAACATGTATCCACTTTATGATGTTTGATATATTCTATACATGTTGGTTAAGTCTAGGTTATTGATTGTGCTATTGAGTTCTATAGTTTCTTAATTCAGATTTTCTCTAGAGGATCTGTCCAATGGCGAGGGTTGTGTGCTGAAGTCACCCGTAATTATTGTGCTATAGCCTATATGACTCTTGAACTTGAGGAGAGTTTGTTTTATGACTTGGCACCACCATTGTTTGGTGCATACAAATTGATAATTGTTATGTCTTGTTGGTGAATGTTGCCTCTTAACAGTATATAGTGTCCTTCTTTATCACTTTTGATTAACTTAGGTTTTAAGTTGATTTTATTCGATATGAGTATGGCCACTCCTTCTTGCTTCCGAGGGCCAACAATGGCTGCGAAGTCTTTCAGAATAAAATCATGTGATTTCCTGGCTGAGATTCCCATTGCTCTGTGGAAAGCCACCTTGGGCCTAGATCTCAGTTTGAAAGGGTGACAATCATGCGTGGCCTCCTAAAAACCAACACAATTCATATCAATACTTCTATGAGGTACGTTCCAGAACTCAGGCTCTAAGGGGAATCACACCAGAGTTCAAGCCCAGGTGGACCAAGTCATGTCTTCCAACCCCCACACAAATGACCACAATTAAAACAAAAAAACTACCACATGGCCCTCATCTTCATCCATAAAGACCCTCATCAAAAGTTCTGGATGGAAGTTTCCATGAGGGTTGCAACTAAAGACAGTTTTCAGAATAAGCTCCCTTGCCTCTAATTTCCCTAAAGTCAGGGTGGCCTGGACACCCTTCCTGTGAACCAGGAGTGATCAAAAAGGCCTGCCATTAATTCCGCTTTGTTTCTATAATTTGAGGCTTACTGAATGTCAGGTATAGATTTTTTATGTGATTTGGAGTCATGAGAAAATCCAAGCACATCTGGAGAGCATTCAAGAATTCATTTGACAAAGAGGATCCCTAATCTCACTTGAAGGGGGTCAGGAACCTAACAGAGAAAGGCAAGAATCCTCATCCACAATGACTGCTCTTTTTGCCATTTTGGTTTTGAATGCACACATGGGATCTTTCTTTAGATCCATCAGGTGCAGAGAATCGAAGCCACAGCCTCACACAGGGCCAAGAGGCAGATTCAGACAAATCCCTTTCCAAAGCAATTAAGCAAAGAGCCACAGGTGATGCCCATTTATTTCCATTTGAAATTTTTTTCTTCAGGCTTCACAAAGGGGTGGCCTGAGGCAAAGACCTTCCTGACATTCAGGGCAACAGAACCTTGATTGGTATACTGAGCTTGAATTATGTTCTGCACCGAGGTCTCAGATAAATCGATATACAATGGCATAGGACCGTGTACCTCGGATGATTGAATGTAGAAGAGAACATCCAGTCAAAAAGGGATAGTCTGTAGGATTAGGAAGATAGTCAGTAGGTTTAGGAAGAAGAGTGAGACTAGGAGTTGGACCAAAAGTTCTTTAGCAATAGGGTTTCAGTTAGAGAGTGAATGTAAATGTCAGCACATCTGAAGAGAAAGTCACAATGATGAACAGGGAAAAATATGTAGGAAAGCAGATATCAATAGAAAGATTAGGAAATCAGGCAAAGTATAAAGTGAGTGATAGGATTAGACATTTTCAACAGGCTTGAGGTTGAATATATAATCTTAGGAAAAAACAAATATGTAGTAATCAATAGGATTGACATTTGAGAGCATTAGGCACCCTGGACATGGATGTTTTTAGTAATCCATGGTCACTTTCCATTTAGGCTTTGGTACAATCATATGTGTGACCTTTGCATTTTGTGTCCAGAATACTACTGTGATAAAATTTATATGTTGATAAGGTTACATGAGTATTTCTTCCACCATTATGGGGAGTAATATTCTGGAAACTTATAAATTAGTACTGGTGATACAAATAGGTGTACCTTGTGTTGATCATTATTGAGATGTTGCATGAATAGACCAGATTGTGAATAAAGTATATAACTGGTTCCAACTTTAAATAATGGATTGAGTTTGCATCTGAAAATGTATTGGAAATCTTATATTGATATATATACAATCATTCCAACCAGTTATATATGTAATGGTAATATTAGGGTTACGGTTTATCGTGAAGAGTGAGTATTGCTTCAAAATGATTATGGAATCAAAAATAATGTGTTTAGAAAGAAGTCTAGTGAAAAGACCAGTAAAGAAACATGGAGGAATACATGTGTTCTGAAGTAGTAAGTAAATGAGAGTGAACCAAATGCCTATAATTTTGTGAAGTTGTGGGTGAAAAAATATATCCTATGATGTCCATATACTGAAAAAATAGTAATGTACCAGTGTTGAGTAAAAATGAACTTCAAAATACACATCATGTCCCATAGCAATCTACTTGCATTGATGTTAAACTGGGTCAGGTACTGTAGAAATATTAGGATTTGTATGCACCACCTACTGAACTTAGTATTCAGTAGTAGGAAACCAATATGTATTACAGGTGTATAAATATTGCTGAAAATAATCTTGTAAAAATTGGATTTTGAACCCACATACATGAATATAAATGAATTTAGGGAGTGTATAATAAGACACATATTTTTCATATTTTTTTAAAATCTGGAGAATATATATACATATATATATATAATATATATATATAATATATATACATATATATACATATATAATATATATATATATATATGTATATATATACACATATATATTTTTTTTCCAGATTTAAAAAAAAATACATACACACACACACACACACACACACACATTAATATTTAGCAATATATATGCCAATCGAAATTCATCATGAAATATAATTCATCCACATATCCAAAAATATTCATTTTACTGAACATGGATTTATGTATAGTGTTTTTCACTAGGAAGCTCACCCATAGGTTGAATTTTCAGTCCCATCATTATTTAGGGAGAGTCATCTGTTCTCACAATTTTATATTCCAAAATCAGGGAGCTCACAAGATTGTCTGTGTGATACCAGGTAGGATATTATATATATATGTATAAAAAAATACATGTGCTGAATAGGATACAGAGAAAGGGAGACAGGAATTTATATATGTGATAATTTTAAAAAATCATGGAGAAATATTACAATGAAAAGTTGACTAGATTTAAAAAAACATACTCTTGATAATGCAGAAGGCAAATAGAAGTATACACCATGCTTCCTATGAAAGGCCTGTATTTCTATTCGGTTAGGTTTCTTTCTCTCCATGATATTAGGATTAGTAGTCAGAGTCTAGTAGGGTATGGGTTAGTGTCAGGGATTCAGTATTTCAAATGGAAAAAAGGAAAATGAATCTAATGTGTATGCAAAAATGTGATACACAAAAATCTTCCCTCTCTCATCCAGAACAATGCCTTGACATAACCATCGCTAAAAGTAAGACACAATTAGAGGAGAGGAGTTAGAAAATCTGAATATATATGTGGAATGGAAAATGCTCAGGAGTTCACAACACTGGAGGTGGTAGAACAGTTTCCAAAAGTAAGGGAGAGGGTAAACAATCCAGAAACATGGAGCTGTGCTGGCCTTGAGACTTCTTGAGAAACTTCCTCTGAGGTTGGGAACAAGAAATATATGTAATTGTTAGGAGATTTAGCTTCGTTTGTAGTGACACCATGAAATCTGGGTCTGCATCTCTATGACCTGGAGCACATGGTCCTTATTTTCTAATGAACATGAGGGAGCAGTTCTGAATTCTCTCTTTGTAGGTAAACTGTGGCCACTGGGAGCTAAGTGTCTTTCCGTGTGGACTGTGAAGCCATTTGGTGATCTTCCACTTTCCAGGGTGTTTCTTACTGCTGCACTGGGAGTTTGGTATTTGCTTCACGAAATACAAGGAGTTCAACTGGGACAAAATGCTGGAGGGAGTTCTATCATGTGTGGTTGGTCAGGGACGCAAAGAGAATGTACGAACCAGGCTTCTATCCTACATAGCTTTCACCTTGACTATAGCAACCTGATTCTGAACATTGCCCTGAAACCTCTCCATATGACAAGATGCCTTTACATATAAAGGTCTCCTGCCTGCACCATGTCAGTCGCAAGTCTTTCGAAGCCAATGGAAGATCCAGGTGGTCCTACCAAAAATATTTATTTACACACCTACAGTCCACTTCTCTAGGCCCACTACTCATTAGGCTCCAAATTACTGGCATCTCTGTTCTACACCATTTTCACGAAACCCAGTCAATCAAGGCACTGTCTGGTATATTCATGATCAGCAACAGGACATCAAAAGATTTTCCAGTGCCACCTGGTCATGGGAATTTCAAAAATTTTATGGTATGAATCTAGTCATTTTTCAAAAATGAAGTTAGAGGCACTGTGGGTTTCAATTAATTCAGGAACCATTAAATGGTGAGGAAGCTCATTTCAATGAAAGCTCTGGAGAACACTCACAGAAAAGCCTTCCAAAAGACTGGCCAAAAGGTCACATGAATCCAGACACATTGAGGTGTGCAATGTGAGGTCCATATGTGTTTGGACTCTCAACTAGGGCTGCCAAGTCTTTAAGAATTAAATCATGTGATATCCTGGCTCAGAATTCCCGAGCTCTGTGGAAAGCCATCCTGGGCCTAGATCACAATTTCCAAAGGCGATTCTCACGTGTGGCCTAGTAAAATCCCAAGAGAACTCACGACAATACTTCTCTGAGGTCAGATCCAGAACTCATTCTTTAAGGGGAATCACACCAGAGTTCAAGCCCAGGTGATCCGAGTCATCTTTTCCAACTACTACACAAATTACCACAATTAAAACAAGAACACTCCCATATGGCCCTCATCTTCTTTCATATTGACACTCATCATAATTTTGCTGGAGGTTTCCATGAGGGGAGCAGACCAAGACAGTGTTCAAAATAAGCTCCTTTGACCCTCATTTGCCTATAGTAAAGGTGGCCTGGACACCCATCCTGTGAACCAGGAGTGATCAAATAGGCCTGCCATTAATACCGCTCCAATTCTCCAATTTGAGGCCTACTGACTGTTTGGTTTAGATTCTTTATGTGAATTTTAGTCATGAAATAACCAAGCACCTATGGGCTAGCCTCTGCAGGTTTTGAAGAACTCATTTGACCCAAAGGATCCCTATTTTCACTTGATGGAGTTCAGGAACCTTACAGAGGAAGTCGAGAGACTTCATCCCAATGGCTGCTCTTTCTGCCATTTTTCCTTTGGATGCAAACATGGGAACTTTCTTTAGATCCACAGGTGCTGAGAATCTAAGCCTCAGCCACACACAGGGCCAGGGGGCTGATTCAGTCACATCCCTTTTCAAAGCACTTAAGAAAAGAGCCACAGGTATGCCCAATCATTTCCATTTGAAAACTGTTTTCTTCAGGCTTCACAAAGGGGTGGCCAGATGCAAAGAACTTCCTGACATTCAGGGCAACAGAACAATAGGTAAGCAAAAGGCCCAAAGCAGGGTTTCTCCTCTGAGACTGTCCTCGTCACACTGATATCTGAGTTTTCTGAGATGCTCGCCATCACTTACAGCTATCCAGTACATGGCTATGTCACAGAGCTTGGAGGTGGTACATATCTTGGACACAAAACCATGGGCCTATTCTTGAAATTGGCTGGAATTCAGGACGAAAATAGAAACTTAGGAAGGTAGCAGGTGTTGCTCATCGATAAGGCAAGCTACAGTCCATTCATAAACGGGGCAATATGAATGCTGAGAAGCTTTCTACTAGACACGACACATCCATTGATGAATTCTCTTTTCTAATGTCTACAACCACGGAAACAGTGGAATACACAGACATAGAAACACTCGCCCTGTGAAAAGACTTACTAGAAACAGTCCACTTCAAATGAAACAAACCGACTGTCCTACCTATTCTCAGAAAATGAGACAAAACCACAAACCCACAACCACACACACAAAGGCACCTCCTTCCCCTAAGTAGGTCTTTGACTATCCGGAGTGTCCTCTGACTTGTAGGCCATAATACGTTCCCCCGAAATGGCCTGTCCTGTCTCAGATCTGGTCTCCTTGGCAAACTCTGTGAACTTCTCAGGAGCCAACGGTGAGCCACTAAGGACTTTCTCAAGAAAAGCCCCGCTTCCGAGCTTTCCTGGCATTTGGCCTTCTCACGTCTGAAGGTACCAAGAAAGACTGACTGCATTTAGTAAATCCAAACAAGTGAGACCATAGGGACTGGGACTTGGACTGGCTATGGGTGCCTGGCTTCCTGGATCCAAAGTTCAGAGAGTTCCATCACCATGGAAGTGAGGTGAGGTCACTTCCTTCCTGAACTGAATGAGGTCCCTGTCTTGGCAACCACTTTGTCTTAACTGTTACTTCCAAGGGTCCCATGAGATTGAGGCTGCCCCTACTTGCTGTGACACTTTCACAAGTTAGAATGGTATATCAACCATAGGCACCCAGGAATAGATCTCCACACAGGCCTGTTTTGGTCCATGTTCTCTACATTAAGAAGAGAATCTGATTCAGACACAACCTTTTATCCTGACTGGGTTGTTTGCCATGGAAGATGACTTTTGGTCTCTCAGGTCCTTCATAGCTGCCTACATCTTCTCCAGGGATCATTTCTGCATGGGCCTTTGAGGTTATCAGCAGGTGGAAGTTTCCCTACATTTCTGTATTGTAAAATCAACTCTTTCCCTGCTGTTCTATAAAGTTAGATTGAGGGAATAGTGTATGATTATGGTTAAAAACATGTTTGATTTGGGTTAGAAATCATTGTGCTGGATGAATAATGGTATTGGGAACCTGCTATGTGTATAAGAATATATAGGTGTAATATATGTATGAAAAAAGAAATCTAAGTATGATTTGAAGGCCAGAAGGGCATTGGGCCCTTGATTGGGATACGCAGCATTGAATTACGTTCTGCAGAGATGTCTCAGATAAATCGATATACAATGGCATAGGACCTTGTACTTTGCATGAATTAATGTAGAAGGAACATCCAGTCAAAAAAGGATAGTCGGTAGTGAAAGGTTAATAAAATAGGTACTTGCTATTTCCTGTTTTTCTGTATGCTTAAAAAAACACTGTTGAAATCTTGAGAAATGTTTGCTAATCTTGTTCTAGAATGTACTGTTCCCAACTGCCAAACTGCAGAATGTACTGCCTCACTCGGTGTCACACGAACCGCCCACTCACCCTTACACATCAGTAAACTTCCCTCCCTTCCATCTGCAAGGAATGTATGTAAGCTCTGCATAAGCTGTTCTCAGAGCTCTCTGATCTATTTAAGTTAGCTGTGAGCCCCAGCAAGCTGGACCCAAAATAACCCTTTGCTGTTGCATGAGACACTCTCTTGGTAGTCTCATCCTCCAACACTCACCTGACCTTTACATATTGAGGTTCCACCGAGTTCCGGCAGTGGCGGATGAGAGACCCCAACGGGCTCCTCTCGGAGCAAGTAAGGCGCCTCTTTCTGGTTTCAGGTGTCATGTTAGGGCTTGGCAAAATTGCTGGCGATGAAGAGCCTGGGGTCTCTCCGACGGTGGCTGAGAGACGTGTCACAGAGACATAGGGCACCTCCCTGGGGGACCCCAAAGAGGACTCGGAGAATCAAGGAACAATTGCTTCATCGACTCAGTGATATTTTCTTTTAGATTCGGTATTGCCATCCTATCGGGTTTTGCCGGCTACGCATTCCTGGTCTCAGTGTTGGATGTCCATTGCCTGTCTTTATGGTCTTGTCTTATCTGTGTCATGTGTCTTTGCTTTTACTGTTTGTGTACCTTTCATTATGGGACAGAGCACTTCAATGCCTCTGTCCCTGACCCTTGATCACTGAACCAAAGTCCGCTTAAGGGCTCAGAATCTTTCTTTTTTTAGTAAAACGCTGGACCTGGCAGACTCTCTGTGCCTCAGAATGGCCCATCTTTGGAGTCGTATGGCCCCAAGAAAGATCTTTCTACTTCCCACTAATTTATAAAGTCAGAGATATTGTCTTTCAGCCAGGGCCACATAGCCATCCTGATCAACAGCCATATATCTTAACTCTTCAGGACCTCTGCAAATCTCCTCCTCCATGGGTGAAGCCTTTCCTTGCCCATGCCTCTGCTCATACTCCTTCCCACATGATCTCTCAAACCCTCACCTCTTCCTCCTCCTCCACCCTCTGTTTTCCCTGAGTCACAAGATTTGACTCTACTGGACTCTTCCTCCTCTCCTTATCCCCTGCCCTCGTCCCCTAACACACAACACACTCTAAGTGATTCCCCTGCTGCTGACTAAGCCTCTCTACCATTGGAGGAAGCTAAGCTGGTAATAGGATCTGATAATGGACCGATGTTCATGGCCCAGGTAAGTCAGGGGTTAGCCAGGAACCTGGGGATTAATTGGAAGTTATATTGTGCTTATAGACCCCAGAGTTCAGGACAAGTAGAAAGAATGAATAGAACCATTGAAGAGACCTTAACGAAATTAAGCTTAGAGACCAGCATAAAAGATTGGACTGTGCTCCTGACTTATGCAATGTTTCATGCAAGAAAAAATCCTTCTGTTTCTTTGAGTAACCTTACCCCCTGAGAAATTCTCTATCGTGGCCCTCGTCCAGTAAGGGTCCTAAGCCCAACTGTAAGACCTAAGGATCCTTTCCACACCCTCTTGCTTGACAGACTTAAAGCTCTTGAAAGAACTCAGTGATACCTGTGAAAATAGCTGCCCACTGTGTAACAAACTGTGTACCAGGGGATTCCACATCCATATCAAATAAGAGACTTCATGTATGTAAGATGACATCAGGTGTCATCCCTGGAACCCAGCTGGAAAGGACCATACCAGGTGCTACTTATAACACCTACAGTGGTAAAGGTATACAGAATCACTTCTTGGATCCATGCCTCTCATCTCAAGCCTGCTCCTTGTCCAGAATCTTTCTGGAAACTGAAAAAGACTGGTAACAGTTTCAAATTGTGTATTCGCCATGTGGATAAGGTTATATACTCTCCCCTTGGCCACAAGTAGTCCTAACCCTCATCAGCCTTTTAAGCAGCGATGGCTGATCACAAATCCTACTGGAAAAGTGTATAATCGATCTCACATACATCCCCCTTAGGGACCTGGTGGCCATCTCTCCACCCAGACATTTGTCAGCTGGCCATAGGTTTTTTCTATTGGGATATCCCTGATGAAGAAAATCCCACTAAAATACCATTAAATCCCTTGTGTACCATAGATAATGGAAACAAACATTATGGATGTAGGGACACGCGAGCCAGATGCAGGTTGGCTAGCCTAGATTACTTGTTTGCCCGGGAAACTATCAAAGCCACAAACAGTAACGGCTGTGTGGGGGAAAAACCGACTTCTTCTGTATGTCATGGAGATGTGAGCATATAGAGGCTGCCTGATGGAACCCAATACTTCATCAAATTCAGTGCACAGCATTGGCCATATTACCAAGTAGACAACAGAAAAAGGATGGCCCCCAGAGGGGTCTCTAGATCCTCAAATTTTGCGTGACCTTTTTAACTTCTGCAAGTGCTCAAAAGGGTGAAAGGAGATTCCCCTATGTGGAAGCCCTTTCCCTCCTTCACTCACATCCTGAACTATGCTTCTCCAATAGATTTTTATCCTCAGCCTTCTGCTCCAGACTCTCTGCTGTCACTCCCACCTCAGCAACGTGATTTCTCCCCTCCAATTACTAGATCAGAATCCCAAACCTCCACCAGTTCTCAGACAATTGCCCGCTTGTTAGGTAGCAGATACTGAGGTACCCCTCCACCCACTCACTCCTCTCTTTTCCTGTCAGTGCCCACACCGGGTCCCACCAGGTCCTCTTTCCAGCTAACCCAAAGCTCAAACGAGCTGAGGAGAGCTCTCAGACCCTTATCCAAGATGTAATATAAATGGCCATTAAAGTTGCTTTGTCATCACTGAAAACAGGTTACTAAAATTTAAAGTCCCTCACAGGATTTTGGGATACTCACTCCCGTTTTCTGCTCTTCTCTACCTGTTCTACTGCTCAAGTTTTTTGCTAGGAAATTCCCAAACACCTTTCCAATTATTCTTTTACATCTCTCTTTTTCCTCATTCTCAGATCCTCGGAGCTTCTCTCAGCCCCACCTTCCCCGTATTCCCCCTCTGTACCAGGCCCACAGAAAAGTCTTAAATGTCCTTCTCCAGAAGTCTTCACCATGGCTGACTTTAGAACTTTCAGCATAGAGTTTCTATAAAGAGTTCAATGTAGATAAACTTTCTCTTTTTGTATTGCCCTGGTATACTTGGCCACTGGCTAAAAAACTCAGTACTTCTAAGCTAGACAACCCCTAACTAGTTTTTCACAAAATATGTGAACAAGTCCTCTGGCCTTCAGCTGGGGCTTCACAGAAATGGCCACATTTCTAAGATAAAGAAATTACCAACTGGGCTCCGTTGTAACAGCTGGCAGGGGGAAAATAAGAAAGGGAATAAAAAGCTCTCCTCCTCCCAGGTGTCCTTGAAAATTTAACTTGCCCAGAACAGAGGAAAAATCAGAAACATATACTGCTTTTTTGAACTTCTGCAGACTGTAAACTTCTGAGCCCCATCCCTTATATGTTGGGTACACAATTCTGAAACTACCTAAACTTTAGTTTCAGGGGACTAATTGATTACAACAGAAGCAATGCCCTCTGAATCCAGTTGCAACAATATAGGACTGTTTCCCTGTCTTCAGTGCTATCTTAGGTGCCTTGCCTTGTCTGTCCCTCCAACAGCATAATTCTATATACTTAAACATTGTTTATGTTTTCATGAAATGGTCAACAGATGTGATTATTTTGAAATGTTGCAGATGTTTCCCAGAAAGCTCTATCATGACGCAGGTTCGTTTGAAGATCAAATAGGGGGGGCATACAACCGGTTCCACTGGGAACTTGTATCCCTCACTTTAGCCATCCTATTAGGAATAGGAGTTGCTGCACGGGTGGGCACAGGAACCACTGCCATTGTCCATGGGACACAACAAATGACCCAATTAGAAGAAGCAATAGAGCAAAACTAAGATATTAGAAACCTCCATGAGAGCTTTGCATGAATCTTTAACCTCTCTCTCTGAAGTTGTTTTAAAGAACAGTTGAGGGTTGGACCTCCTCTTCATTAGAGAAGGGGGCCTTTGTGGTGCATTGAGGGAAGAATGTTGTTTTTATGCTGACCATACTGGAGTTGTAATAAAATCTATGAGTAAATTTAAAAGACACCTTGAAGAGCATCAACAAGAGAGAGAGGCCCAAAAAGGGTGGCTTGAGTCTTGGTTCACACACTCCTCCTGGTTAACTACGTTTTTATCAACCCTGGCCGGTCCAATAATAATCCTCATATTATTGCTAACTATAAAATCCTGTTTGCTCAACCGTGTAATTTCTTTTCTCCAGGCTCAAATTGGACGAGTTAAACTTATGGTAATACCCCACTAGCAGACATAGAATGTGACACCCTCCAATGATCATTTTTATGATTAAAAGTAGCCAGAAGAAGAAGTGGGGAATTAAAGTTTAATAAAATAGGTACTTGTCACTTCTTGTTTTTCTGTATGCTTAACAAAACACTATTGAAATCTTGAGAAATGCTTGCAAATCTTGTTCCCAGAATGTTCTGTCCCCAACTGCCCAACTGCAGAATGTACTCCCTCACCCAGGTGAATGCAAACCACCCTCTCACCCTGACCCATCAATAAAATTCCCTCCCTGCCCTCTCCAGGGACAGTATATAAGCTCTATTTAAGCTATTCTCAGGGCTATCTGCTCTATTCAAGTGATCTCTGAGCCCCAGCATGCTGGACACACAAAAAACCCTTTGATGTTGCAAGAGATAGTCTGTTGGTGGTCTCCTCCTCTGAAGCTCGCCCCAAATTTACTTGGATGATTGAATGTAGAAGAGAACATTCAGTCAAAAACGATAGTCTGTAGCATTAGGAAGATAGTCAGTACTTTTATGAAGAAGGGTGAGTATAGGAATTGGAAAAAAATTTCTTTAGCAATAGGGTTTCGATTAGAGAGTGAATGTAAATGTCAGCACAGGTGAAGAGTCAGTCACAATGATGAACTGGGGAAAATATGTAGGAAAGCAGATATCAATAGAGACATTACAAAATCAGGCAAAGTATAAAGTGAGTGATAGGATTAGATATTTTGAACAGGGTTGAGTTTAAATATATAATCTTAGGAAGAAACAAATATGTAGTCACAATTAGGATTGACATTTGAGAGCATTAGGCAAATTTCAGGTGGATAAATATTTCTCAGAATAATCTTGTGAATAGTTGATTATAAATCCACATAATAAACATGAATGAATTTAGGGAGTGTATATAAGACACATATATTTCATATTTTGAAAAATCTGGAGAGTGTATATATATATATATATATATATATATATATATATATATATATATATATACAAAACACACACACAGACAAAAAAGTAGCAAAATATATGTCAATCAAAATTCATTATAAAATATATATCATCCACAGATCTAAAAATATTAATTTTACTGAACATGGATTTATGTATAATGCTGTTCAACTAGCAAGCTCAACCATAGGTTGAATATCCAATTCCAACAAGTTTAGTAGGAGTGATCTCTTCTAACAATTTGTATCTGCCAAGTCAGCCACCTCACAAGAATGTACGTGTGGTACCAGGGAGGAATCTATATGTGCATATAAGAATACAGAGAAAGGGAGACAGGAATTCACATATTTGTTAACCTTAAAAATACATGGACAACTATTTCAACAATAAATTGACTAGATTCATAACTCCAACTCTGTATCATGCAAAAGAAAAGTACAACAATACACCAGGCCTACTCTGAACTGCTTGTATTTCGATTCTGTTTGGGTTATTTTTCTCCATCATATTAGAATTAGTAGTCAGAGTCTGGTCGGGTATGGGTTAGAGTCAGGGATTCAGTATTTTGAATGGAAAATAGAAAACTGAATCCAATGTTTATGCAAATATATGCTACAGAAAATTCTTCCCACTCTCCTCCAGAACAATGCCTTGACATTACCTTCGCCCCAAGTAAGACACAATTAGAAGAGAAGAGTTAGAAAATCTGTGAATACCTATCAGGAATGGAAAATGCTCCAGATTTCACATCTTTGGAGGCGGTAGAGGAGTTTCCAAAAGTAAGGGACAGGGTAAACACTCCACAAATATGGAGCTCTGCTGGCCTAAAGACTTTTTGAGAATCTGCCTTTAAGGTTGGGCACTTAAAATATATGTTGTTTTCAGGAGCTTTAGCTTTATTTGTAGTGAGACAATCAAAGCTCGATCTGCATCTATGTGACCTGGAGGACATGGTTATTTATTTTTCAATAAAAATGAGGCAGCAGTGCTGAATTCTCTCTTTGTAGGTAAACTGTGGCCACTGAGGGCTAAGTGTCTCCCCGTGTGGACTGTGAAACAACTTGGTCATCCTCCAATTATCGTGGTGTTTCTTGCTGCTGCACTGGGAGTTTGGAATTTGCTTCATTAAATACAACGAGTTCAAATGGGAAACAGTGCTGAAGGGAGTTCTGTCAGCTGTGGTGTGCAGGGTCTCCAGGAGAATGCACCAACCAGGGTTCTATCCCACGTAGCTTGCCCCCTTGACAATAGCAACATGATTCTGAACATTGCCCTAAAACCTCTCCATATAAAAATATGCCTTTACGTATATGGGTCTGATGGCTGCACCATGTCAGTCTCAAGCCATTTGGAAGCCAGTGGAAGATCCACATGGCCCCACCACAGATGTTTTATCACTCACTTGCGTAACACTTCTCTAGGCCCACTACTCACTAGGCTTCTACTTACCAGCATCTCTGTTCTACACCATTTTCCTGAAACCCAGTCAATCAAGGCCCTGTCTGGTATATTCATGATCATCAACAGGACATCAAAGGTCCTCCAGTGACATCTGGTCATGGGAATTTTAAAAATTTCATGGTAATTATCTAGCAATTTTTCACGGATGAAGTTGGAGGCACTGTGGTCTGCAATTCATTCAGGAACCATTAAAGGGTTAGGAAGCTAATTTCAGGGAAAGCTCTGGAGCACTCTCACAGGCAAGGCTACCCAAAGAGTGGCCAAAAAGTCACATGAAGCGAGGCCAATTGAGGTCTATAAAGCGAGGTCCATATGTGTTTTGAATCTCAATAATGCATGCCAAGTCTTTCAGAATAAAATCATGTAATATCCTGGCTGAGATTCGCAGTGTTCTGTGGAAAGCCAACCTGTGCCTAGATCTCAGGTTCCAATGGCAACTTGATGCCTGGCCTCCTAAAATCCCAACACAATTCATGGCAATACTTCTCTCAGGTCAGTTCCAGAACTCAGTCTATAAGGAGAATCACACCAGAGTTCAAGTCCAGGTGGACCCAGACAACTCTTCCAACCGCGACTCAAATGAAAACAATTAAAACCAAAATACTCCCTCATGGCCCTATTCTTCTTCCATATAGACACTAATCATAACCTCTTCCTGGAGTTTTCCATGAGTTGTGCAGCCCAAGAGAATGTCCAAAATAAGCTTCTTGCACCTCTTTTGCCTAACTTCAGGGTGGCCTGGGAACCCTTCCTGTGTATCAGGAGTGATCAAATAGGCCTGCCCTTAATACTGCTCCGCTTATCCAATTTGAGGCTCTCTGACTGTGGGGTCTAGATTCTTTATGTGAATTGGAGTCATGAGAAAAGCCAAGACAGTGTCCAAAATCAGCTCGCTTGCCCCTCATTTGCCTAAAGTCAGGGTGGCCTGGACACCGTTTCTGTGAACGAGGAGTGATCAAATAAGCCTGCCGTTAATACTTCTGTGTTTCTCCAATTTGACACCTACTGATTTCAGGTATCAATTCTTTATGTGATTTGGAGTTATGCGAAAACCCAAGCACCTCTGCAGGGAATTGAAGAACTCATTTGACCCAAAGAATCCCTATTCTCACTTGATGGAGTTCAGGAAATTAACAGAGGAAGGCAAGAGACTTCATCCATAATGAATGATTTTTTTTTTGCCATTATGGCTTTGGACGCACACATGGGACCATTCTTTAGATCCATCAGGTGCTGAGAATCTAAGTCATAGACACAAACATGGCCAAGAGACTAATTCAGACACATCCCTTCCCAAAGCAATTAAGCAAAGAGCCACAGGTGATGACATTCATTTCCATTTGAAAACTGTTTACTTCAGGCTTCACAAAGTGGTGGATTGAGGCAAAGAACTTCCTGACATTCAGTGCAAAACAACAATAAGTAAGCAAAAGGCCCAAAGCAGGGTTTCTCCACTGAGACTTTCCTGGTCACACTGATATCTGCATTTTCTGAGATGCTCGCCATTCTCTTCAGCTATCCAGTACATGGCCATGTCACAGAGTTTGGAGGTGGTACATATTTTGGACACAAATCCATGAGCCTATTCTGGATAGTGGCCAGAATTCAGGAAGAAAACAGCAACTTAGAAAGATAGCAGGTGTTGCACATCAAAAAGACAAGCTGCACTCCATTCACATATTGGGCAGGTTGAATTATGGGAAGATTTACACTAGACAGTACACATCCATTAATGCATTCTCTTTTCCAATATCTACAACAACGGACACAGTGGGATACACAGACATAGAAACACTTGCCTTGTCAAATGACTTACTAGAAACTGTCCACTCCAAACCAAACTAACCGCCTTTCCCATCTATTCTCAGAACATGAGACAAAACAATAAACCCATACCCACTCCCACAAAGGCACCTCCTTCCCCCAATTAGGTCTGTGACTATCCAGATTGTCCTCTGACAGGTGGGCCATACTATGTTCCCCTGAAATGGTCCGTCTTCTCTAAGATCTGGTGAAATATAAGTATGAAAACAGAAATCTAGGTATGATTTGAAGCCCAGAAGGGTTTTTCCCTTGATTGGGATACTTAGCTTTGAATTATGCTCTGCAAAGTTGTCTCAGATAATTCGATATACAATGGCATAGGACCTTTTACATTGGATGATTGAATGTAGAAGAGAACATCCAATCAAAAAGGGATAGTCGGTAGGATTAGGAAGATAGTCGGTAGGTTTAGAAAGAAGAGTGATTAAAGGATTTGGACCAAAAGTTCTTTAGCAATAGGGTTTCGATTATAGAGTGAATGTAAATGTCAGCACATATGAAGTGTCAGTCACTAGGATCAACTTGGAAAAATATGTAAAAAAGCAGATATCAATAGAAACATTATGAAATCAGGCAAAGTATAAAGTGAGTGATAGGATTAGACATTTTCAACAGGGTTGAGTTTGAATATATAAATTAGGAAGAAACAAATATGTAGTCACCAATAGATTGACAATTGACAGCATTAGGCAACCTGGACATGGATGTTTTTAGTAATCCATGTACACTTTACATTTAGGCTTTGGTACAATCATAAATGTGACCTTTACATTTTTTTGTCCAGAATATTACTTTGATTAAATGTATATGTACATCAGGTGACATGAGTATGTCTTCCACCATTTCTGCGAGCAATATATTGAAGATGTAAAATTAGAATCGGGGGTACAAAGAGGTGTACCCTGTGTCTATGAATATAGAGATAAAGCATGAATAGACCCTAATGTGAATAAATAATATAACTTTTTTCAACTTTAAAAAATGAATTGATCTAATATCTTAAAAATTAAAGGAAATCGTATATTGATATACAATCATTCATTCCAACCAGGTATATATGTAATGGAAATATTTGTGTTTTGGTTTATCATGAAGAGTGTGTGAGTTTTGCTTCAAAATGATTATGGAAATTCAAAATAATGTGTTTGGAAAGAAGTCTCATGAAAAGACCAGTCAAGAAACCCTGACAATACATGTGTTCTGAAGCAAGAAGTGGTGAAAGTTGAAACAAATGCATATTAATTTGTGAACTTGTGGATGAAATGTATATCCTATGATGTGCAAAAACTGAAGAAATAATAATGTACCAGTGTCGAATACAAATGAATAAAGAATTACATATCATGTCCCATAGGAATCTACTTGCATTGATGTTAGACTGGGTCAGTTACTGTAGAATAATTAGGATTTGTATGCATCATTCCCTGAAGTTAGTTTTCAGTACTAGGAAACAAATATGTATTTCAGGTGGATGAATATTTCTGAGAATAATCTTGTGAAATGTTGATTAAAAATCTACATACATGAACATGAATGAATTTAGAGAGTGTATATTAGACACATATATTTCATATTTTGAAAAATCTGGAGAGTGTATACACACACACACACACACAAATAAAAAACACTCACAGACATTAAAAAGTAGCAATATAAATTCTAATCGAAATTCATCAGTAAATATATATCATCCACAGATGCAAAAATGTTTATTTTACTGAACATGAGTTTATGTATAATGTTGTTCTACTAGGACGCTCCCTATACGTTGAATTTTCAGTTCCAACAGCGTTTAGGAGGAGTGATCTCTTCTCACAATTTGTATCTGCCAAGTCAGCCACCTCACAAAGATGTACGTGTGATACCTGGTAGGATTCTATATATGCATATAAATATATAAGTGTGAATAGGCTAAAGAGAAAGGGAAACATGAATTCTCATATTTGTTAACTTTAAAAACACATGGAGATCTTTTTCTATTAAACATTGACCAGATTTATAACTCCTACCTTGTATAATGCAAAATGCAAGTCCAACTATACAACATGCCTCCAATGAACTGCTTGTATTTCTATAGGTTTGTGTTATTTTTCTCTATCATATTAGGATGAGTTGTCTGAGTCTAGTAGGTATGGGTTAGTGTCAGGGATTCAGTATTTCAAAAGGAAAATTGGAAATTGAATCCAATTTGTATGCAAATATATGCTGCACAAATATTCTCCCACTCTCATCCAGAACAATGCCTTGAAATTACCTTCACCCCAAGTAAGACACAGTTAGAGGAGAATAGATAGAAAATCAGTGAATACATATCTGGAATGGAAAATGCTCAGGAGTTCACAACCTTGGAGGTTGTAGAGGAGTTTCCAAAAGTAAGGGACAGGGTAAACACTCCAAAAACATGGAGCTCTGCTGGCCTAAAAACTTTTAGAGCAACTGCCTCTGAGTTTGGGAACGTGAAAATTATGTTGTTGTCAGGAGAATTGGCTTCCTTTGTAGTGAGACCATCAAAGCTGGGTCTGCCTCTATGTGACGTGGAGGACATGGTATCTTATTTTCCAATGAACATGAGGTAGCAGTGTTGATTTTCTTCTTTTTAGGTAAACTGTGGCCTCTGGGGACTAAGTGTCTCCCCGTTGGACTGTGAAGCCATTTGGTCCTCCTCCACTTTTTGTGGGGTTTTTGCTGCTGAACTGGGAGTTTGGTATTTGCTTCATGAAATTCAAGGAGTTCAACTGAGACACAGTGCTGGAGGGAGTTCTGCCATGTGCGGTGGTTCAGAGTCTGCAGAAGAATGCACCAACCACGCTTCTATCCCTCAAAGCTTGCCACATTGCATCCTTGTCCATAGCAACCTGATTCTGAACATTGCCCTGAATCCTCTTCATATAACAAGATGCCTTTAATTACAAGGGTCTGCTGGCTGCTTCATGTAATCCACAAGCCATTTGGAAGCCAATGGAAGATCCACATTGCTCCAACAGAGATGTTTTATCACACTCCTGCCCACCAAAGCTCTAGGCCGACTTCTCAGCACGCTGCAACTTTCTGGCACCTCTGTTCTACACCATTTTCATGAAACCCAGTCAAGCAAGGCACTGTCTGGTACATCCATGATCAGCAACAGGACATCCAAAGGTTCTCCAGTGCCACCTGGTCATGGGAATTTCAAAAATTTCATGGTATTTATTTAGACATTTTTCAAGGATGAAGTTGGAGGCACTGTGGGTTTCAATTCATTCAGGAACCAGTAAATGGTGAGCGAGATTATTTCAATGAAAGCTCTGGAGAACCCTCACAGGCAAGGCTTCCCAAAGAATGGCCAAAAGGTCACATTAAGCCAGGCCCATTGAGGTCTACAATATGAGGTCCATGTGTGTTTTCACTCTCAACTATGGCTGCCAAGTCTTTCGAATGAAATCATGTGATATCTTGGCTGAAATTCCCAGAGCTCTGTGGAAAGCCACTCTGGGGCTAGATCTCAGTTTCCAAGGGTGACTCTCATACATGGCCTCTTAAATCACAACACAATACATGGCAATACTTCTCTGAGATCAGTTCCTGAACTCAGTCTATAAGGGGAATCACACCAGAGTTCAAGCCCAGGTAGACCTTGTTATGTCTTCCAACTGTCACACAAATATCCACAATTAAATCCAAAACACTTCCACATGGCACTCATCTTCTTCCATTTACACAATCATCATAACCTCTGGCTGGAGGTTTCCATGAGGGGTGCAGCCCAAGACAGTGTCCAATATAACCTCCCTTGTCCCTCTTTTGCCTAAAATCAGGGTGGCCAGGACATCCTTCCAGTGAACCAAGAGTGATCAAATAGGCCTGCCATTAATATGGCACTGCTTCTCCAATTTGAGGCCTACTGACTGTGTGTTTTCATTCTTTATGTGAATTGGAGTCTCGAGAAAAACCAAGCACTTATGGGCTAGCCTCTGCAGGGTTTTGAGGAACACATTTGAACCAAATGATCACTGTTCTCACATGATGGAGAACAGGACACTTACAGAGGAATGCGAGAGACTTCATCCACACTGACTGCTCTTTTGTCCATTTTCGTTTTGGATGCACACATGGGATCCTTCTTTAGATCCATCAGGTGCTGAGAATCTAAGCCACAGTCTCACACAGGGCCAAAAGACTGATTCAGACACATCCCTTTCCAAAGCAATTAAGCAAAGAGCCACAGGTGATGCCCTTTCATTTCCATTTGAAAACTGTTTCTTTAGGCTCTACAATGGTGTGGCCTGAGGCAAAGGCCTTCCTGACATTCAGGGCAACAGAACAATTGATGAGCAAAAGGCCCAAAGCAGGGTTTCTTCACTTAGAATTTCCTGGTCAAACTGATATCTGAGTTTTCTGAGATGCTCCCATTTCTTTCAGCTATCCAGTACATGGCCATGTCACAGAGCTTGGAGGTGGTACATATTTTGGACACAAAACCATGAGCCTATTCTGGAGAGTGGCCAGAATTCAGGAAGAAAACCGGAACTTAGGAAGATTGTTGGAGTTGTCCACCCATAAGTCAAGCCGCAGTCCATTCATAAATTGGGCAGAATTCAGGAAGAAAACAGGAACTTAGGAAGATTGTTGGAGTTGTCCACCCATAAGTCAAGCCGCAGTCCATTCATAAATTGGGCAAGTTGAGTCTAGACAGGACACATCCAATGATTCATTCTCTTTTCTAATATCTAAAACCACGGACACAGTGGGATACACAGACAAAGAAACACTGGCCTTGTCAAACGACTTACCAGAAACAGTTCACTCCAAACCAAACAAACCGCCTTTCCTACCTATTCTCAGAACATGAGACAAAATCTCAAACCCACACCCACACACACAAAGGAAGCTCCTTCCCCCAAGTAGGTCTGTGACTATTGGGAGTGTCCTCTGACTGGTGGGCCAAACTATGTTCTGATGAAATCGCCTGTCCTGTGTCACATATGGTCTCCTTGGCCAAATCTGTGAAGTTGTCACTAGCCAGCGGTGAGCCACTACCTGCTTTCTCAGGAAAGGCCCCTCTTTAGAGCTTTCCTGACATTTGTTCATCCTCACCTCAGTAGGTACCAAGAAAGACTGACTCTGTCCTTGGTAAATCCAAAAAATACGACCACGGGACTGGGACTGAGACTGGCTCTGGGTGCCTGGCTTCCCGGATTCCAAGTTCAGAGAGTTCCATCACCAAGGAAGTGAGGTGAGATTACTTCCTTCAGGAATTCTTTGAGGTCATTGCCTTGGCAACCACTTTGTCCTAACTGTTGCTTACAATACTCCTATGAGATGGAGGCTGCCCTTTCTTCCTGTGACACTTTTACAAGTTAGAATGGTATATCAACCATAGGGACCCCGGAATAGCTCTCCACACATGCCTGGTTTGGTCTATCTTCTCTACATTAACAAGAGAGAGGCTTATTCAGACACAACCCTTCATCCTGGGAAGGTTGTTTGCGATGGAAGATGACATTTGCTCTCTCAGGTCCTTCATAGCTGCCTACATCTTCTCCAGGGATCAAGTCTGCATGGACATTTGAGGTTCTCAGCAGGAGGAAGATACCCTACATTCCTGTATTGTAAGACGAACTCTGTCCCTGCTCTTCTGCAAAGTTAGATTAAGGTAAGAGTGTATGGTTAGGGTTAATAACATGTTCGATTTGGGTTACGAATCATTGCGAAGGATGATTAATAGTATTGGGAACCTGCGATATTTATAAGATTATAGAGGTGAAATATAAGTATGGAAACAGAAATCTAGGTAAGATTTGAAGCCCAGAAGGGCATTAGGCCCTTGTTTGGGATACTTAGCTTATAATTACGTTCTGCACAGATGTCTCAGATAAATCGATAATCAATGGCATAGGACCTTACACCTTGGATGATTGATTTTAGAAGAGAACATCCACTCAAATTGAGATAGTCGGTGGGATTAGGAAGGTAGTCAGTATCTTTAGGAAATAGAGTGAGTATAGGATTTGGGGCAAAAGTTCTGTAGCAATAGGGTTTTTGTTATAGAGTGAATGTAAATTTCAGCACATGTGAAGAGTCAGTCACATGATGAACTGGGGAAAATATGTAAAAAGGAAAATATCAATACAGACATTATGAAATGAGGCAATTATACAGTGAGTGATAGGATTAGACATTTTCAATAGGGTTGAGATTGAATACATAATCTTAGGAAGAAACAAATATGTCGTCACCAATAGGAATGACATTTGAAAGCATTAGGCAACCTGGACATTTATCGTTTTAGTAATCCATGTTCACTTTCCATTTAGGATTTGGTACAATCATAAGTGTGATCTTTGCATTTTGTGCCCAGAAAAATATTGTGATCAAATGTGTATGTAGATCATATGACATGAGTATTTCTTCCACCATTACTGGGAGCAATATTTGAAGACATATAAATTAGTATTGGGGGTACAAAGTGGTGTACCCTGTGTCTTTGAATATAGAGATAATGCATGAATAGACCATACTGTGAATAAATATTATAACTGGTTCCACTTTAAATAATGGATTGAATTGCTATCTGAAAATATATAGGAAATCATATATTGACATACAATCATTCACTCCAACCAGTTATATATCTAATGGTAATCTTAGGGTTATTGTTTATCATGAAGTGTGTGTGAGTTTTGTTTCAAAAGTGATTATGGAAATCGAAAATAATATGTTTGGAAAAAAGTCTCATAAAAAGACCAATCAAGAAATATGGAGGAATTCATGTGTTCTGAAGCAGGAAGTGATTGAAAGTGAAACAAGTGCCTATAAATTTTCTAAATTGTGAATGAAATATATATCCTGTTATGTGCATAAACTGATGAAATAGTAATGTACCAGTGTTGAATAAAAGTGAACGTCAAAATACACATCATGTCCAATAGGAATCTACTTGCATTGATGTTAAACTGGGTCAGTTACTGTAGAAATATTAGAATTGCATGCATTATTCACCAAAGAGAGTTTTTTTTTATTTTTATTTATGGTTGTTCAAAACATTACATAGTTCTTGATATATCATATTTTACACTTTGATTCAAGTGGGTTATGAACTCCCATTTTTACCCTGTATACAGATTGCAGAATCACATCAGTTACACATCCATTGATTCACATATTGCCATACTAGTGTCTGTTGTATTCTGCTGCCTTTCGTATCCTCTACTATTCCCCCTGGCCTCCCCGCCCCTCCCCACTTCTCTCTCTACTCCCTCTACTGTAATAAATTTCTCCCCCTTGTATTATTTTTCCCTTTCCCCTCAATTCCTCTTGTATGTAATTTTGTATAACCCAGAGGGTCTCATTCCAATTCCATGCAATTTCCCTTCTCCCTCCCTTCCTCCTCTCATCCCTGTTTAATGTTAATCATCTTGTCATGCTCTTCATCCCTATCTGTTCTTAGTTACTCTCCTTATATCAAAGATGACATTTGGCATTTGTTTTATAGGAATTGTGTAGCTTCACTTAGCATAATCTAGTCTAATGCAATCCATTTCCCTGCAAATTCTATGATTTTTTATTTTTCAATGCAAAGTAATAATCCATTGTGTATAAATGCCACATTTCTTTTATCCATTTTTCTATTGAAGGGCATCTAAGTTGGTTCCACAGTCTTGCTGTTGTGAATTGTGCTGCTATGAACATCGATGTAGCAGTGTCCCTGTAGCATGCTCTTTTTAGGTCTTTAGTGAATAGACCAAGAAGGGCAATAGCTGGGTCAAATGGTGGTTCCATTCCAAGCTTTCCAAGAAATCTCCATACTGCTTTCCAAATTGGCTGCACCAATTTGCAGTCCCACCAGCAATGTACAAGTGTACCTCTTTTCCCACATCCTTGCCAGCACTTCTTGTTGTTTGACTTCATAATGGCTGCTAATCTTACTGGAGTGAGATGGTATCTTAGGGTGGTTTTGATTTGCATTTCTCTGACTGCTGGAGATGGTGAGCATTTTTTCATGTACTTGTTGATTGATTGTATGTCCTCATCTGAGAAGTGTCTGTTGAGGTCCTTGGCCCATTTGTTGATTGGGTTATTTGTTATCTTATTGTCTAATTTTTTGAGTTCTTTGTATACTCTGGATATTAGGACTCTATCTGAAGTGTGAGTAGTAAAGATTTCTTTCCAGTATGTAGGCTCCCTATTTACCTCTTATTGTTTCTTTTGCTGAGAAAAAACTTTTTTAGTTGAGTAAGTCCCATTTGTTGATTCTAGTTATTAACTCTTGTACTATAGGTGTCCTATTGAGGAATTTGGAGCCCAACCCCACAGTATGTACATCGTAACCAAATTTTTCTTCTATCAGACAGTGTGTCTCTGATTTGATATCAAGGTCCTTGATTCATTTTGAGTTAACTTTTGTGCATGGTGAGAAAAAGGGATTCAGTTTCATTTTGTTATATATGGATTTTCAGTTTTACCAACACCATTTGTTGAAGATGCTATCCTTCCTCCATTGCATGCTTTTAGCTCCTTTATCAAATATAAGATAGTTGTAGTTTTGTTGATTGGTTTCTGTGTCCTCTATTCTGTACCATTGGTCCACCTGCCTGTTTTGGTACCAGTACCATGCTATTTTTGTTACTATTGCTCTGTAGTATAGTTTGAAGTCTGGTATCGCTATACCGCCTGATTCACACTTCCTGCTTAGCATTGTTTTGCAATTCTGGGTCTTTTATTTTTTCATATGAATTTCATGATTGCTTTCTCTATTTCTACAAGAAATGCCTTTGGGATTTTGATTGGCATTGGATTAAACCTATAGAGAACTTTTGGTAATATCGCCATTTTGATGATGTTAGTTCTGCCTATCCATGAACAGGGTATATTTTTACATCTTCTAAGATCTTCTATTTCTCTCTTTAGGGTTCTGTAGTTTTCATTGTATAAGACTTTCACCTCTTTTGTTAGGTTGATTCCCATTTTTTTTTTTTTTAGGATATTGTGAATGGAGTGGTTGTCCTCATTTCCATTTCAGAGGATTTGTCACTGATATACAGGAATGCCTTTGATTTATGCGTGTTGATTTTATATCCTGCCACTTTGCTGAATTCATTTATTAGCTCTATTAGTTTCTTTGTAGAACCTTTTGGGTCTGCTAGGTATAGAATCATGTCATCTGCAATAGTGATAATTTAAGTTATTCTTTTCCTATTTATATGCCTTTAATTTCTTTCATCTGTCTAATTGCTCTGGCCAGTCTTTTGATAACTATATTGAACAAAAGTGGTGAGAGCAGGCATCCCTGTCTTGTTCCAGATTTTAGAGGGAATGTCTTCAATTTTTCTCCATTCAGAATGACGCTAGCCTGCGGTTTAGCATAGATGGTTTTTACAATATTGAGGAATGTTCCTGTTATTCCTAGTTTTTCGAGAGTTTTGAACATAAAGGGATGCTGTACTTTGTCGAATGCTTTTTCTGCATCTATCTAGATGATAATATGGTTTTTATTTTTAAGTCGATTGATGTGGTGAATAACACTTATTGATTTTCGTATATTGAACCCTCCTTGCATCCCAGGGATGAACCCTACTTGATCATGGTGCACATTTTTTTGATATGTTTTTGTATCTGATTTGCCAGAATTTAATTTAAGATTTTTGCATTTAGGTTCATTAGAGATATCGGTCTTTAGTCTTCTTTCTTTGAAGTGTCTATCTGGTGTAGGAATCAGGGTGATATTGGCCTCGTAGAATGAATTTGGAAGATCTCCCTCTTTTTCAATTTTCTGAAATAGCCTGAGTAATTTGTCTGCAACACAAAGGTGAATGGCATCCTGAAATTACCTGTTCTATAGCTGAATGAGCTTCGATCAGTCAAAAACAGGGATGGTGACATCAGCTCTCCAAGATAGTGGCCGCTGGCTTCCTCTGTGGTCTGACCGGTGTGGAGAACCGAATTGGACCGCATCCTTACCCATCTCAAACAAAGAATTCAGCACTTAGCACAGTGATTGCATACCTGGCAGGAGCCCACAGAATCCACATCGCTGTATATTTGCATTGCTATCTCTTCGTTTCCCAGTGCGCGCCGCAGACTCTAGCCACAGACCGATTTCCTGAATAAGCAGCATGACGCTCCATGCGGACAAATCACTCGTGTTTGAGCTCGCGTAGCTGATCCTCGTGAGATGGAAATATGTCCACTAGGTTTTGGAGCACCCCAATTTTGCTGGAAATTTCTAACAAGATATATTTTAGCCGTTATAACTCGTCATTCTCCCGCACAGTGACGCGGTACATGGGGGTGATGCACTCCCTTCACCACCATCATATGATCCCCCGAAGTTAGTTTTCAGTACTAAGAAACAAATATGTATTTCAGGTGGATGAATATTTCTGAGAATATTCTTGTGAAAACATGATTATAAATGCACATACATGAATATGAATGAATTTAGGGAGTGTATAATAAGAAAAATATACTTCATATTTTGAAAAATCTGGAGAGTGAATATATATATATATATATATATATATATATATATATATATATACACTCACAGACATTAAAAAGTAGCATTATGTATGCCAATTGAAATTCACATGAAATAATATATCATCCACAGATCCAAAAATATTCATTTTAATGAACATGGATTTATGTTGTTCAACTAAGAAGCTCACTCATATGTTGTATTTTCAGTTCCAACAGCGTTTAGTAGGAGTGATCTCTTCTCACAATTTGCAGCTGCCAAGCCAGCCACCTCACAAAATGTACGAGTGATACCAGGTAGAATTCTAAATGTGCATATGAAAATACATGTGATGAATAGGCTACAGAGAAAGGGAGACAGTTATTCACATATTTGTTAACTTTTAAAACACATGGAGAACTATTTCAATTAAAATTCGCTAGATTTATAACACCTACCATTTATCATACGAAAGGCAAGTCCAACTATACACCATGCCTCCTGTGAACCTCTTGTATTTCTATTCTGTTTGGGTTATTTTTCTCCACCATATTAGGATTAGAAGTCAAAGTCTAGTAGGGTATGTGTTAGTGTCAGGGATTCAGTATTTTGAATGGAAAATTGGAAAATGTATCCAATGTGTATGCAAATATGTGCTACACAAAAAATTTCCACTCTCATTCAGCACAATGCCTTGACATTACCTTCGCCCCACATAAGACACAATTAGAGGAGAAGAGTTAGAAAATCTGTGAATACATATGTAGAATGAAAAATGCTCAGGAGTTCACAAATTTGCAGGTGGTAGAGGAGTTTCCAAAAGTAAGGGACAGGGTAAAAACTCCACAAACATGAAGTTCTGCCAGCCTAACATCTGGAGAAACTGCCTCTGAGGTTGGGCAATGAAATATATGCTGTTGTCAGGAGCATTAGTTTCATTTGTTGTGAGACCATCATAGCTGAGTCTTCATCTATGTGATCTGGATGACATGGATTCTTATTTTCCAATGAACATGAGGCAGCAGTGCTGAATTTTCTATTTGTAGGTAACCTGTGGCCACTGGGGTCTAAATGTCTCCCCTTGTGGACTGTAATTCCATTTGGTCATCCTCCACTATTCGTGGTATTTCTTGCTGCTGCACTGGGAGTTTGGTATTTGCTTCATGAAATACAAGGAGTTCAACTGGGACACAGTGCTGAAGTGAGTTCTGTCAAGTGTGGTGGGTCAGGTTCGTCAGGAGAATGCACCAACCAGGCTTCTATCCCACATAGCTTGCCCCATTTTCCATAGCAACCTGATTCTGAACATTGCCCTAAAACCTCTCCATATAACAATATGCTTTTACATATAAGGGTCTACTGGCTGCAAAATGTCAGTCACAATCCATTTGGAAGCCAATGGCATATTCACATGACCCCACCACAGATGTTTTATTACACACCTGCCATCCACTACTCTAGTACAACTACTCAGCAGGATCCAACTTACTGGCATCTCTGTTAAACACCATTTTCATAAAACCCAGTCAATCAAGGCACTGTCTTGTATACTCATGATCAGCAACAGGACATTCAAATGTTCTCCAGAGCTACCCGGTCATGGGAATTTCAAAAATTTCATGGTATTGATCTAGCCAATTTTCAAGGATGAAGTTGGAGGCACTGTGGATTTCAATTCACTCAGAAACCATTAAATGGTGAGGAAGCTCATTTCAATGAAAACTCTGGAGAATTCTTACAGGCAAGGCTTCCAAAAGTGCCCAAAAGTCAGATTAAGCCAGGCCCATTGAGGTCTACAATGTATGTTCCATGTGTGTTTTGACTCTCAAATATGGCTGCCAAGTCTTTAAGAATAATATCATGTGATATCCTGGCTGAGATTCCCTGTGCTCTGTGGAAAGTCACCTTGGGCCTAGATGTCACTTTCCAAGGACAACTCTCATGCATGGCCATCTAAAATTCCAACACAATTCCTGGCAATAATTCTCTGAGATCAGTAAAAGAACTCAGTCTCTAAGGGGAATCACACCAGAGTGCAAGCCTAGGTGGACCCAGTGATCTCTTCCAACCGCCAGACATATGTCCACAATTAAAACCAAACACTCTCACATGGCCCTCATCTTCTTCCATATAGACACTCATCATATCCTCTGGCTGGAGGTTTCCATAAGGGACGCAGCCCACGACAGTGTCTAAAATAAGCTCCCTGCCCCTCATTTGCCTAAAGTCAGGGTGGCCTGGACTCTCTTCCTGTGAACCAGGAGTGATCAAATAGGCCTGCCTTTAATATTGCTTGGCTTCAAAAACTTGAGGCCTTCTAGCTTTGGGGTTTAGATTCTTTAAGTGAATTGGAGTCATAAAAATCAAGCACCTATGGCCTAGCCTCTGCAGGGCTTTGAAGAACTCATTTGACCCAAAGGATCCCTATTCTCACTTGATGAATATCAGGAACCTACCAGAGGAAGGCAAGAGAGTTCATCAACAATATCTGATCTTTTTGCCATTTTGGTTTTGGATGCACGCATGGGATCTATCTTTAGATCCATCAGGTGCTGAGAATCTAAGCCACAGCCTCACACAGGGCCAACAGGCTGATTCAGACATATCCCAATCCTAAGCAATTAAGCAAAGAGCCACAGGTGATGCCCTTTCATTTCCATTTGAAAACTCTTTTCTTCAGGCTTCACAAAGTGGTGGCTTGAGGCAAAAAACTTCCTGACATTCAACAGAACAATAGGTAAGCAGAAGGACCAAAGCAGGGTTTCTCCACTGAGACTTTCCTGGTCAACAGATATCTGAGATTTCTGAGATGCTAGCCATTTCCTTCAGCTTCCAGTACATAACAATGTCACAGATCTTGGAGGCGGTACAAATCTTGGACACAAAACCATGATACTATTCTGGAGAGTCGCCAGAATTGAGAAAGAAAACAGGAAATTAGGAAGCTTGTAGGTGTTGCCCATCCATAAGGCAAGCCAGAGTCCACTCATGAATTGGGCAGGATGAATTCTGGGAAGCTTTCTACTAGACAGAACACATCCATTGATGCATTGTCTTTTCTAATGTCTACAACAATGGACTCAGTGGGATACACACACACATAGGAACACTCGCCTTGTCAAAGGACTTAATACAAATATTCCACTCCATACCAAACAAACCGCCTTTCCTACCTATCCTCAGAACATGAGACAAAACCACAAACTCACACCCACACCCACAAAGGCACCTCCTTCCCCCTAGTAGGTCTGTGACTCCCCGGAGTATCCTCTGACTAGTGAGCCATACTATGTTCCTCCAAAATGACCTCTCCTGTCTCAGATCATGTCTGCTTGGCCAACTCTGTGAAGTTCTCAAGAGCCAGCGGTGAGGCACTACCTGCCTTCTCAGGAAAAACCCCTCTTCAGAGGTTTCCTGGCATTTGGCCTTCCTCACATCTGTAGGTACCAAGAAAGACTGACTCTGTCCTTGGTAAATCCAAACATGTCAGACCACTGGGACTAGGACAGAGACTGTCTCTGGGTGCCTGGATTCCTGGATTTCAAGTTCAGAGAGTTCCATCACCAAGGAAGTGAGGTGAGATCACTTCCTTCAGGATCAGAATTATGTCACTGCCTTGGCAACCACTTTGTCCTAACAGTTGCTTCCAAAATACTATGAGGTGGAGGCTGCCCTGATTTTCATGGGACACTTTCTCTAGTTAGAATGTTATATCAACCATAAGCACCCGGGAACAGCTTCCACACAGGACTGGTTTGGTTCATGTTCTATACATTAAGAAGAGAGAGATTGATTCAGACACAACCCTTCATCCTGACCAGGATGATTGCCATGGAAGATGACTTTTGCTTTCTGAGGTAATTCATAGCTGCCTTCATCTTCACCAGGGATCACTTCTGCATGAACATTTGAGTTTCTCAGCAGGTGAACATCCCCTAGATTCCTGTAGTTTAATACACACACTGTTCCTGCTCTCCTGCAAAGTTAGTGTATGGTTAGGGTTAATAATATGTTCGATTTGGGTTAGGAATCATTCTGCAGGATGAATAATGAGATTGGGAACCTGCGATATTTATAAGAATATATAGGTGAAATATATGTATGAAAACGGGAATCTAAGAAGGATTTGAAGCCCAGAAGGGCATTGAGCCCTTGATTTGGATACTTAGTATTGAATTATGTTCTGTACAATTGTCTCATTTAAATCGAAATACAGTGGCATAGGACCTTGTACCTTGGATGATTGAATGTAGAAGAGAACATCCAGTCAAAAAGGAATAGTCAGTAGGATTAGGAAGATAGTCAGTAGGTTTAGGAAGAAGAGTGAGTATATGATTTGGAATAAAAAGCTTCTTTAGCAATAGGGTTTCATTGGGAGAGTGAATGTAAATGTCAGCACATGTGAAGAGTTAGTCACAATGATGAACTGGGGAAAATGTGTAGGAAAGCAGGTGTCAATAGAGACATTACGAAATCAGGCAAAGTATAAAGTGAGTCATAGGATTAGACATTTTCAACAGGGTTGAGGTTGAATACATAATCATAGGAAAAAACAAATATGTCGTCACGAATGGGAATGACATTTGAGAGCATTAGGCAACCTGGACATGGATGTTATTAGTTATCCACGTTCACTTTCCTTTTAGGCATTTGTACAATCATAAGTGTTACATTTTTATGTTTTTTTTTGTTCAGAATATTACTGTGATAAAAAGTATATGTAGATCAGCTGACATGAGTATTTCTTTCACCATTTTTGGGGGCAATATTTTGAAGACGTATACATTAGTATTAGGGGTACAAAGAGGTGTACCCTGTGTCTATTAATATAGAGATAATGCATGAATAGACCATACTATGAATAAATAACTTAACTGATTCCACTTTAAATAATGGATTGAATTGATATGTGAAAATATATAAGAAATCTTATATTGATATACAATCATTCATTCCAACCAGTTATATATCTAATGGTAATATTAGGATTATGGTTTATGAAGAATGGTGTTTGAGTTTTGCTTTATACGTGATGATGTTAAACAAAAATAATGTGTTTGGAAAGAAGTCTCATGAAAAGACCAGTCAAGAAAAATGGAGGGATACATGTGTTCTGAATCAGGAAGTGATTGATCGTGAAACAAATGCCTATAAATTTTCTAATTTGTGACAGAAATATATATCCCATGATTTGCATAAACTGAAGACATAGTAACGTACAAGTGTTGAATAAAAATGAAAGTCAAAATAATCATCATGTCCCCTAGAAATTAACTTGCATTGATTTTAAACTGGCTAAGTAACTGTAGAAATATTAGGGTTTGTATGCACCATTCACTGAATTTAGTTTTCAGTACTAGGAAACAATATGTATTTCAGGTGGATGATTATTTCTGAAAATAATCTTGTGGAAAGTTGATTATAAATCCACAGATATGAATATGAATGAATTTAGGGAGTGCATAATAAGACACATATATTTCATATTTTGAAAAATCTAAAGAGTATATATATATATATATATATATATATATATATATATATATATATATATATATACATATACATATATATATACACACACACGCAAAAGCACAGATATTAAAAAGTAGCAATACAGGAGATCCATTATGAAGGCAGGCATGGAGAAATCAAGTCTCTGATCTCTTCAGCTGCGCGGGCATAGGGAGTCGTAAACTGTCTAAATGCTGTTTGCTCAGAATCACTAGGCAATATTGACCTGTTGTGAATCTGGGGTGAACAGTCTGGGCCCCTCAGAACACACACAAAGCCCGGATTGGCTGCATTCAAGCTTAGATTCGTCTGGTTTTTGTGACTCAGCACTAACATTCCCGCTGAAATAACTGGTCGGGCTTTCTGAATTGAGTGTTAAAAGCCAACTGAGCCTTCATAGGCAGTGGCCACAGGATTGAAATGGGGCTTGGGAGAGATAGTCAGGACCCACCTGTTGCATTGGTCACCCAGCAAAGGGAACGAACGGTCACCATTTGAATGGGATACCACCATGGCAGAGAACTGACGTCACAGGCGGAGGAGATAACTTCATTGAAACCAGCGCGACAAGTGTGTAATCCCATTGCCATATCTCTCAACAACGCAGGGAAACCTCAAGGGCCCTTCCCACCTCTGCCGTAATGGCCCCTCCCAGCTCTCCAAGGAGCGCGATACCCAGACCTAGGGAATCAAGATTGGCTCGGGACTCGCGGCGTGGAATTCCCTGCTACCGCTCCCACCAGTGCTGACAATTGAGGTCTCTTACACCACCTACCGGGGCCATGGCTCCTGAAGGGCAAGCAAATTCGCTGGAGGTTCTCAGCCCCAAGCTCTACAAACTTATTGTCTGAGGAAGGCAAACAAGGAGAGTGTGCCCAGGCGTTCATGGAAACAGGGCTACCAGGAGCAGAGGCCTGGTTTGTAACCAGTATTGTGGTAAGCATCACAGGTGAGTGGGGCCTGGCTTGAGGAAGCACAAGAGAAAGCCCTAGGCACTCAGAATTGGAGACCCGCCCAGTCTGGGAGGAAGAGCTGCTGCACAGTGATTGGTTCTCACTTTTTGAGAGGAGAAGCTTGGCCCAGTGCGCACAGCTCCACCTACTGGAAGAGAAGTTATTTGAACTCTAGGACTGCATGTATTATTATTATTTTTTATTTGTTTATTTTCTTTCATTTTCATTTTTGTTATTGTTGTTCTTTAACTTTTTTAAATGTTTTTATTTTTTAATTTTTTATTTTATTATTATTATTATTATTTTAAATTTTAATTTTCAATTTTTTAATCATCATCATTACTTAAAACTTTCTTTCTTTATTTTCTATTTTTTTCTTTTGTCTTTTCATTTCTTTTCATTTTTCTTATTCCCCCTTCCTTGAATTCTACCTGCCTACTCTCATTCTCTTTAGTGACTTCTCCCTTCCCTTCTAATATCTTTCCTCCCAAGCATCAAATAAATTTATAAGAGTAAGCAGTAACTCAGTAGTCAAACAGAAGAAGAAGTAACATGAGCAGCATATAAAAACAAAGAAGAAAAGGATTACGAACAATGAAGGACAGCCTAAATATTCAAGAGCACCTAGAGTCATCAGAAAAATGGTCATATAAAGAACTCAAGTAATACCTTAGACAGATGGAATGGAACCTTAAAGAGGATACGAGACAGCAAAAACAAACAGTGATAAAACGCATTGAAAATGAATTACATAAACAGATAAAATGAGAAATTAAGCATCTTTATCAGGAGATAGAGATTATTAGAAAAATCAAACAATAATTCTAGAAATCAAGGAAATGATAAACCAAATTAAAAACTCAATTGAGAGTATCACTAACAGAGTAGAGCAAGTAGAAGACAGAATGTCAGATAATGAAGACAAAATATATCATCTTGAAAAAAGTCTAGCCAACAAAGAAATGCTGTAAAAAATTATGAGAAAACATTCAAGAGATATGGGATAACATAAAAAAAACAAACTAATGAGTCATATGGATAGAGGAAGGTACAGAGATTAAAACCAAGGGAATGAGAAACCTGGTGAATGAAATAATTACAGAAAACTTTCCAGAAATAAAAATGGAAACGGATAAACAAATTGTAGATGCTTACAGGACACCGAGCACACAAAATCACAGTAGACCAATGCCAAGACACATTGTTATAAAGATATCCAATATACAGAACAAAGAGAAAATATTAAAAGCTACCAGAGAAAGGAGGCAGATTACAATCATTACAATCAGGGGTAAACCAAAAAGTTTAACAATGGATTTTTCATCATAGACGCTGGAAGTGAGAAGATCCTGGAACAACGTACTTCAAACACTGAAAGACAATGGATGCCAACCAAGAATTATGTATCCAGCAAAATTAAGCTTAAGATAAGACAACGAGATAAAAATATTTCATGATAAACAAAAGCTAAAAGAATTTCAGCCAGATAACCAGCATTGCAAAGCATCTTGAGCAAAACACTACACGAGGAAGAAATGAAAATCAACAACGAAAACCATCAGTGAGAAGTGCCTCAGTAATGACAGAGGGAAGGGGAAAAGCAAATCATGGAGAATCAAACTAATTAAAAAATATATATATAAAAACATGGGTGGCAGTACAAACCATATATCAATAGTAACTCTAAATGATAATGGCTTAAACTCTCGAATAAAGTGACATTGGCTTGTAACTTGAAATAAAAAAAAAAAATCCAACAATATGTTGCCTCCAAGGGATACATCTGAATGGAAAAGACATACACAGGCTGAAGGTGAAAGATTGGGAAAATTTATACCATGCACACGGTCCTCGAAAGCAAGCAGGGGTGGCCATCCTCCTATCGAATAAAATCGACCTCAAGACTAATTTAATCAAAGGGATAAGGAAGGACTTTATATACTGTTAAAAGAAACCATTCACCGACAAGACATAACAATTATCAATATTCACGCAGCAAATAATGGTGCTGCGACGTTCATAAAACAATTTATCCTCAAGTTCAAGAATCAAATAGACCACAATACAATAATTATGGGTGACTTCAACTCACCTCTCTCACCATTGGACAGATCCTCCAAACAAAAGTTGAATAAAGAAACTATAGAACTCAATATCACAATCAATACCCTATACTTAACTGACATATATAGAATATATCAACCATCATCAAGTGGATATACTTTTTTCTCACCAGCACATGGATCCTTCTCAAAAATAGACCATATGTTATGCCATAGGGCAACCCTCAGTAAATATAAAGGGGTGGAGATAATACCATGAATTTTTTGTGATCATAATGGAATGAACCTGGAAACCAATGATAAAGAAGGAAGAAAAAATCATACATCACATGCAAAATGAAGAATATGTTACTGAATGATCAATGGGTTACAGAAGACATAAAGGAGGAAATCAAAAAATTCTTAGAGATAAATGAAAATACAGACACAACATATCAGATTCTATAGGACACAATGAAAAGAAGTTTTAAGAGGTAAATTCATCGCCTGGAGGTCATTCCTCAAAATAGAAAAAAAAACAAACAAACAAATGAGCTCACACTTCATCTCAAAGCCCTAGAAGAAGAAGAGCAAAACAACAGAAAATGTAGCAGAAGGAAAGAAATAATTAAAATCATAGCGAAATTGAAACAAAAGAAACTATTGAAAAAATTAACAAAACTAAAAGGTGCTTCTTCAAAAAGATAAATAAGATCGACAGACCCTTAGCCATGCTAACGAAGAGAAGAAGAGAGAGAACTCAAAGTACTAACATACGGGATGAAAAAGGCAATATCACAACAGATGCTACATAAATACAGAAGAAAATTAGAAATTATTTTGAAAAACTGTATTCCAATAAAATAGAAAATAGTGAAGACATCGATAAATTTCTTAAGTCATATGATTTGACCAGACTGAGTCAGGAGGAAACACACAATTTAAACTGACCAATATCAATGGATGAAGTAGAAGAAGCAATCAAAAGACTACCAACCAAGAAAAGCCCAGGACCGGATGGGTATACAGCAGAGTTTTACAAAACCTTTAAAGAAGAATTAATACCAATACTTTTCAAGTTATTCAGGAAATAGAAAAACTGGAAGCTCTGCCAAATTCATTCTATGAGGCCAACATCACCCAGATTCTGAAACCAGACAAAGACACCTCAAAGAAAGAAAACTACAGACCAATATCTCTGATGAACCTAGATGCAAAAATCCTCATTAAAATTCTGGCGAATTGGATACAAAGGCACATCAAAAAAATTGTGCACCATGATCAACTTGAATTCATCCCTGGGATGCAAGGAGGCTTCAATATATGGAAATCAATAAATGTTATTCACAACATCAATAGACTTAAAGATAAGAACCATATGATCATCTTGATAGATGCAGAAAAACCATTCAACAAAGTAGAGTATTCCTTTATGTTCAAAACATTTTAAAAACTAGGGATAACAGGAACTTACCTCGACATTGTAAAAGATAACTATGTTAAGCCTCAGGCTAGCATCATTCTGAATGGAGAAAAATTGAAGGCATTCACTTTAAAATCTGGAACAAGGCAGAGATATCCTCTATCACCACTTCTATTCTATATAGTTCTCGAAAAACTGGCCAGAGCAATTAGAGAGATGAAAGACATTAAAAGCATAAAAATAGGAAAAGAAGAACTTAAATTATCACTATTTGTAGATGACATGATTCTATACATAGAAGACCCAAAAGGGTCTACAGAAAAAACTACTAGAACTAATAAATGAATGCAGCAATGTGGCAGGATATAAAATCAACATGCATAAATCAAAGGCATTTCTGTATATCAGCGACAAAACTTCTGAAACAAAAATGAGTCAAAACACTGCATTCCCAATTTCCTCAAAATAATTAAATACTTGGGAATCAACCTAACAAAAGAGGTGAAAGATTTATATAATGCAAACTACAGAACCCTAAAAAGAGAAATAGAATAAGATCTTAGAAGATGGAAAAATATACCCTATTCATGGATAGGCAGAACTAACATCATCAAAATTGCTATATTACCAAAAGTTCTCTATAGGTTTAATACAATGCCAATCAAAATCCCAAAGGATTTTTTTTTGTAGAAATAGATAAAGCAATCATGAAATTCAAATGGAAAAATAAAAGACCCAGAATAGCAAAAGCAATTCTAAGCAGGAAGTGTGAATCAGGCAGTATAGTGATACCAGATTTCAAACTATATTACAGAGCATTCATAACAAAAACAGCATGGTACTGGTACCAAAACAGGCGGGTGGACCAATGGTACAGAATGGAGGACACAGAGACTAATCCAAAAATCTACAACTGTCTTATATTTGATCAAGGAGCTAATGGCCTGCAATGGAGGAAGGATAGAATCTTCATCAAATAGAGTTGGGTAAACTGGAAATCCATATGCAACAAAATGAAACTGAATCCCCTCCTCTCGCCATGCACAAAAGTTAACTCAATGTGGATCAAGGAGCTAGATTCAAATCAGAGTCTCTGCGTCTGATAGAATAAAAAGTTGGCTCCTATCTACATATTGTGTGGTCAGGCTCCAAATTCCTTAATAGGACACCCATAGAATAAGAGTTAATAATAAGAATCAACAAATGGGACTTACTTAAACTGATTTTTTTTTCTTAAAGAGAGAAACAATAAGAGAGGTAAATATGGAGCCTACATCATGGGAACAAATTTTTAGTCCTCACCCTTCACATGGAGCCCTAATATCCAGAGTATACAAAGTATACAAAGAACTCAGAAAATTAGACAATAAGATAACCAATAACCCAATGGGCCAAGGACCTGAACAGAAACTTCTCAGAGGAGGACATAGAATCAATTAACAAGTACATGAAAAAATGCTCTCCATTTCTAGCAGTAAGAGAAATGCAAATAAAAACCACCCTAAAATACCATCTCAATCCAGTGAGATTGGCAGCCATAATGAAGTCAAACAACAACAAGTGCTGGCGAGGATGTGGGGAAAAGGGTACTCTTGTACATTGCTGGTGGGACTGAAAACTGGTGCGGCCAATTTGGAAAGCAGTATGGAGATTCCTGGGAAATCTGGGAATGGAAGCACCATTTGATCCAGCTATTGCCCTTCTCGGACTATTCCCTGAAGACCTTAAAAGAGCGTACTACAGGGATACTGCCACATCGATTTTCATAGCAGCACAATTCACAATTGCTACACTGTGGAACCAACCCAGATGCCCTTCAATAGATGAATGGATAAAAAAATGTGACTTTTACATACTATGGAGAATTACGCAGCACTAAAAAATTACCAAATCTTGGAATTTGCAGGGAAATGCATGGCACTGAGCAGATTATGGTTAGTGAAGCTAGCCAATCCCTAAAAAACAAATGCCAAATGTCTTGTTTGATATAATGAGAGCACCTAAGAACAGAGCAGGGAGGAAGAGCATGAAGAAAAGATTAACATTAAGCAGAAACATGAGGTGGGAGGGAAAGGGAGAGAAGAGGGAAATTGCATGGTAATGGAGAGAGACACTTATTGTTACACAAAATTACATATAAGAGGTTGTGGGAAAATAAACAAGGAGAGAAATGATTTAGAGTAGGTATGGTAGAGAGAGAAGATGGGAAGATAGGGGAGTGGGGATAGTAGAGTATAGGAAAGGTAGCAGAATACAACAGTAACTAATAGGGCATTATGTAAAAATATGGATGTGTAACTAATGTGATTCTGCAATCTGTATTTGGAGTAAAAATGGGAGTTCATAACCCACTTGAATCTAATGTATGAAATATGATATGTCAAGAGCTTTGTAATGTTTTGAGCAACCAATAAAAGAAAAAAAAAGTAGCAATATATATGCCAATAGAAATTCATCATGAAATGTATATAATCCACAGATCGAAAAATATTCATTTTACTGAACATGGATTCATGTATAATGTTTTTCAACTAGGAAGCTCACCCATAGGTTGAATTTTCAGTTCCAACAGCGTTTAGGAGGAGTGATCTCTTCTCTCAATTTGCATCTACCAATTCAGCCACCTCACAAGTGTATACGAGTGATATCAGGTAGAATTCTATATGTGCATATAAACATACATGTGCTGAATAGGCTACAGAGAAAGGGAGATAGGGATTCACATATTTGCTAATTTTAAAAACACATGTAGAACTATTTCAACAAAAAATTGACTAGACTTATAACTCCTACATTATATAATGCAAAAGGCAATTCCAACTATACACCATGCGTCCTTTGAACTGCTTGTGTTTCTTCTCTTTTTGGCTTATTTTTCACCATCATATTAGGATTATTAGTCAGAGACTAGTAGGGTATGGGTTATAGTGTCAGGGATTCAGTATTTCAAATGGAAATTGAAAAATGAATCCAATGTGTATGTAAATATGTGCTACACAAAAATCTTCCCACTCACATCCAGAACAATGCCTTGACATTACCTACACCCCAAGTAAAACACAATTAGAGTAGAAAAGTGTGAAAATCTATGAATACAAATATGGAATGGAATATGCTCGGGAGTTCACAACCTTGGAGGTGGTAGAGGAGTTTCCAAAAGTAAAGGACAGGGTAAACACTCCACAAACAAGGAACTCTGCTGGCCTAAGAATTCTTGGGAAACGGCTTCTGAGGTTGGGCACTTGAAATATATGTTGTTGTCATGAGCTTTAGCTTACTTTGTAGTGAGACCATCAAAGCTGGGTCTGCATCTATGTGACCGAAAGACATGGTTTCTTATATTCCAATGAACATGAGGCAGCAGTGCTCAATTCTCTCTTTGTAGCTAAACTGTGTCCATTGGAAGCTAAGTGTCTCCCGGTGGGGACTGTGAAGACATTTGGTCATCCTCCACTTTTCGTGGTATTTCTTGCTTCTGCACTGGGAATTTGGTATTTGCTTCACAAAACATAAAAAGTTCATCTGGGATACATTGCTGGAGGGAGTTCTGTCACGTGTGGTGGGTCAGGGTCTGCAGGAGAATGCACCAACCAGGCTTCTATCCCACATAGCTTGCACCAATAACCATAGCAACCTGATTCTGAATATTGCCCTGAAAACTCTCCATTTAGCAAGATGCCTTTACATATAAGGGTCTGATGTCTGCACTATATCAGTCACAAAAAATTTGGAAGCCAATGGCAGATTCACATGGCCCCAACATGATGTTTTATCACACACCTGCACACCACTGCTCTAGCCCCCCTACTCAGCAGGCTCCAAATTACTGGCTTCTCTTGTTCTACACCATTTTAATGAAACCCAGTCAAAAACAAGGCACTGTCTGGTATACACATGATCAGCAACAGGACATCAAAAGTTTCTACAGTGCCACCTGGTCATGGGAATTTCAAAAATTTCATGGTATTTATCTAGCAATTTTTCAAGGGTGAAGTTAGAGGCACTGTGGGTTTCAATTCATTCAGGAACCATTAAGAGTTGAGAAAGTTCATTTCAATGAAAGCTCTGGAGAACTCTCACAGTCAATGCTTCTCAAACAGTTGCCAAAAGGTCTCCTAAAGCCAGGCCAATTGACATCTACAATGTGAGGTCCATGTGTGTTTTGACTCTCAAATATGGCTGCTAAGTCTTTCAGAATAAAATCATGTGATATCCTGGCTGAGATTCTCAGGCCTCTGTGGAAACCACCCTGGGCCTAGATCTCAGTTTCCAAGAGTGAGTCTCATGCGTGGCCTCCTAAAATCCCAACACAATTCATGGCAATACTTCTCTGAGGTCAGTTTCAGAACTCAGTCTCTAAGGGGAATCACACCAGAGTTCAAGCCCAGGTGGACCCAGTCATCCCTTCCATCCGCCAAAAAATGACCACAATTAAAATCAAAACACTACCACAGGGCCATCATCTTCTTCCATGTAGACACTCATCATAACCTCTAGCTGGAGGTTTCTATGAGCCCAAGGTAGTGTCCGAATAAGCTCACTTGCCCCTCATTTGCCTAAAATCATGATGGCCTGGACACTCTTCCTGTGAACCAGGAATGATCAAATATTCCTGCTGTTAAAGTGTTCCACTTCTCCAATTTGAGGCCTACTGGCTGTAGGGTATAGATTCTTTATGTGATTTGGAGTCCTGAGAAAACCCAAGCAAATATGGGCTAGCCTCTGCAGGGATTTCAAGAACTCATTTGACCCAAAGGATCCCTATTCTCACTTGATGGAGGTCAGGAACCTAAAACAAGAGGGCAAAAATATTCACCCACAATGACTGCTCTTTTGGCCATTTTAGTTTTGGAAACACATGGGATCTTTCTTTAGATCCATCAGGTGCTGAGAATCTAAGCCACAACCTCATACAAGGACAAGAGGCTGATTCAGACACATCCCAATCCAAATCAATTAAGCAAAGAGCCACTGGTGATGTCCATACATTTCCATATGAAAACAGTTTTCTTCAGGCTACACAAAGGGGTGGCCTGAGGCAAAGACCTTCCTGACATTCAGGGTAATAGAAATAGAGGTAAGCAAATGGCCCAAAGAAGGGTTTCTCCACTGAGACTTTACTGGTCACACTGAAATCTGAGTTTTCTTAGATGCTCCCATTCCCTTCAGCTATCCAGTACATGGCCATGTCACAGAACCTTGTGGTGTTACATATTTGGGAAACAAAACCATGAGTCTATTCTGGAGAGTGGCCAGAATTCACGAAGAAAACAGGAACTTTAGAAGATAATAGATGTTGCCCATCCATAAGGCAAGCTGCAGTCCATTCATTAATTGGGCAGTATGAATGTGGGGAAGCTTTCAACTAGAGACAACACATCCATTGATGCATTCTCTTTTCTAATGTCTACAACCACGGATACAGTGGGATACACAGAATTAGAAACACTCACCATGTCAAACGACTTACTAGAAACAGTCCACTCCAAACCAAACAAACCACCTTTCCTACCTATTCTCAGAACATGAGAAAAAACCACAAACTCACACCTACAACGGCAAAGGCACTTCCTTCCCCCAAATAGGTCTGTGACTATCCGGAGTTTCTTCTGACTGGTGGGCCATATTATGTTCCCCCAAAATGGCCTGTCCTGTTTCAGATCTGGTCTCCTTGGCCAACTCTGTGAAGTTGTCAGGAGCCAACGGTGAGCCATTACCTGCTTTCTCAGGAAAGGCCCCTCTTCAGAGCTCTGCTGGCATTTGGCCATCCTCACATCAGTGGGTACCAAGAAAGACTGACTATGTCTTTGGGAAAAGCAAACAAGTTAGCCCACTGGAACTGGGAGTGGGACTGGCTCTGCGTGCCTTCCTTCCTGGATCCCAGGTTCAGAGAATTCCATCACCAAGGAAGTGAAGTGAGGTCACTTCTTTCAGGAACAGAATATGCTCACTGCCTTGGTAACCACTTTGTGCTAACAGTTGCTTCCAGGGTTCCCATGAGATGGAGGCTGCCCCAACATCCTGTGACACATTCAGAAGTTAGAATGGTATATCAACCATAGGCACCAGGGAACAGCTCTCCACAGAGGCCTGGTTCAGTCCATCTTCTCTTTATTAAGAAGAGAGAGGCTGATTCAGACCATCAATTAATCCTGACCAGGTTGTTTGCCATGGAAGATGACTATTGCTCTCTCAGGTCCTACATAGCTGCCTATATCTTCTGCAAGGATCATTTATCCATGGATCTTTGATGTTCTCAGCAGGTGGAAGATCATCTACATTCCTATATTGTAAGACCCACACTGTCCCTGCTCTTAAGTAAGTTATACTGAGGGAACAGTGTATGGTTAGGGTTAATAACTTGTTCAATTTGGGTTACAAATAATTCTGCGGGATGAATAATGGTATTGGCAAAATGCGATGTTTACAAGAGTATATATGTGAAACATAAGTATGAAAGCAGAAATCTAGGTAAGATTTGAAGCCCAGAAGGGCATTGGGGACTTGAGTGGGATACTTAGCTTTGAGTAATGTGCAGCACAGATGTCTCAGAAAAATCAATATACACTGGCATCGTACCTTGTACCTTGGATATTGAATGTTGAAGAGAACATCCAGTCAAAAACCGATAGTCGGCAGGATTAGGAAGGTAGTTGGTAGGTTTAGAAAAAAGAGTGAGTATAGGATTTGGACCAAAAGTTCTTTAGCAATAGAATTTAGTGTAGAGAGTGTATGTAAATGTAAGCACATGTGAAGAGTCAGTCACAATGATGAACTGGGGAAAAATATAGGAAATCAGATATCAATAGAGACATTAGGAAATCAAGCAAAGTATAAATTGTGTGATAGGGTTAGACATTTTCAACAGGTTTGAAGTTGAATATATAATCTTAGGAAGAAACAAATATGTAGTCAAAAATAGAATTGATATTTGAGAGCATTAGGCAACCTGGACATGGATGTATTTAGTAATCCATGCTCACTTTCCATTTACGCTTTGGTACAATTGTAAGTGTGACCTATGCTTTTTGTGTCCAGAATATTTCTGTAATAAAATGTGTATGTAGATCAGGTGACAATCGTATTTCTTCCACCAATTCTGGGAGCAATATTTTGAAGACTTACAAATTAGTATGGGGGTACAAATAGGTGTACCCTGTTTCTATGAATATAGTCATAATGCATGAATAGACCATACTGTGAATAAATAATATAACTGGATCCACTTTAAATAATGAATTGAATAAATATCTGAAAATTTATAAGAAATTTTATATTGATATGCAATCATTCATTCCAACCAGTTATATATCTAACGATCATCTTAGGGTTACGGTTTATCATGAAGGGTGTGTGAGTTTTGGTTCAAAATTGATTATGGAAATAGAAAATAATATATTTGGAAAAAAGTCTCATGAATAGACCAGTCAAGAGACATAGAGGAATACATGTGTTCTGGAGCAGGAAGTGATTGAAAGTGAAACAAATGCCTATAAATTTGCTAACTAGTGAATAAAATATATATACTATGATGTGCATAAACTGATGAAATAGTAATGTACCAGTGTGGAATAAAAATTAACGTCAAAATACACATCATGTCCCATAGGAACCTACATACATTAATGTTAAACTGGGTCAGTTAATGTACACATATTAGGATTTGTATGCACCTTTTACTGAAGTTAGTTTTCAGTACTAGGAAACAAATATGTATTTCGGGTGGATGAATATTTCTAAGAATAATCTTGTGAAAAGTTGATTATTAATCCACATACATGAACATGAATGAATTTAGGGAGTGTATATAAGACACATATATTTCATATTTTTAAAAATATGGAGAGTATATATATATATATATATATATATATATATATATATATATATATACACACACACACACACAAACACAGACATTAAAAAGTAGCAATATATATGCCAATCAAAATTCATCATGAAATATATATCATAAAGATGCAAAAACATTCATTTTAGTGAACATGGGTTTATGTATAATGTTGTTCCACTGGGAAGCTCACCCATAGGTTGAATTTTCAGTT
The DNA here is from genome assembly GCF_048772815.1 of Callospermophilus lateralis. Taxonomy (NCBI): domain Eukaryota; kingdom Metazoa; phylum Chordata; class Mammalia; order Rodentia; family Sciuridae; genus Callospermophilus; species Callospermophilus lateralis. The sequence continues at coordinate 339,964 of NW_027512666.1, read as the reverse complement.
CCAACAGCGTTTAGGAGGAGTGATCACTTCTCACAGTTTGTATCTGCTAAGTCATATATCTTACAAGGATGTACGTGTGATACCTTGTAGGATTCTATTTGTGCATATAAAAATACATGTGCTGAATAGGCTCCAGAGAATGGGAGACCGTAATTCACATATTTGTTAACTTTAAAACACATTGAGAACTATTTCAATTAAATATTGAATAGATTTATAACACCTACCCTTTATCATGCAAAAGGCAAGTCCAACTCTGAACTGCAAGTATTTATGTACTGTTTGGGTTACTTTCTTCCATCATATTAAGATTAGTAGTCAGAGTCTAGTAGAATATGGGTTAGTGTCAGGGATTCAGAATTTCAAATGGAAAAAAGGAAAATTAATCTTCCAACTCTCATCCAGAACAATGCCTTGTCATTACCTTCGCCCCAAGGAAGACACAATTAGAGTAGAAGAGTTACAAAATCTGTGATTACATTTCTGGAATCGAAAATGCTCAGGAGTGCACAAACCTGGAGGTGGTATAGGAGTTTCCAAAAGTAAGGACAGGGTACACACTCCACAAACATGAAGCTCTGCTTGCCTAAAACTTTTTGAGAAACTGCCAGTGAAGTTGGGCACTGAAATATAGGTTGTTGTCAGGAGTTAAGCTTCCTTTGTAGTGAGACCCTCAAAGCTGGGTCTTCATCTATGTGACCTGGAGGACATCGTTTCCTATTTTCCAATGAACACGAGGCAGCAGTGCTCAATTCTCTCTTTGTAGGTAAACTGTGTCTCCCTGTGTGGACTGTGAAACAATTTGGTCATCCTCCACTTTTCGTGGTGTTTCTTGCTGCTGCACTTGGAGTTTGGTTCATGCTTCACAAAATACAAGGAGTTCAACTGGGAAACAGTGCTTGAGGTATTTCTGTCACGTGTGGTGGGTCAGGGTCTGCAAGAAAATTCACCAACCAGGCTTCTATCTCTCAAAGATTGCCCCCTTGTCCATAGCAACCTGATTCTGAACATTGCCCTGAAACTACGCCATATAACAAGATGCCTTTACATATAAGGGTCTGATGTCTGCACTCTGTCAGTTACAAGCCATTTGGAAGCCAATGGCAGATCCAAATGGCCCCACCATGATGTTTATCACACACCTGTCCACCACTGCTCTAGGCCCACTACTCAGCAGGCTCCAAAATACTGGCATCTCTGTTCTAAACAATTTTCATGAAACCCTGTCAATCAAGGCACTGTCTGGTACACTCATGGTAAGCAACAGGACATCGAAAGTTTCTGCAGTTCCACCTGGTCATGGAAAATTCAAAAATTTCGTGGTATTTATCTAGCCATTTTTCAAGGATGACTTTGGATGCACAATTATTCAGGAACCATTAAATGTTGAGAAAGTTCATTTCAAAGAAAATTCTAGAGAACTCTCACAGGCAAGGCTTTCCAAAGAGTGGACAAAAGGTCACTTGAAGCCAGGACCATTGAGATCTACAATGTGAGGTCCTATGTCTTTTGACTCTCAACTATGGCTGCCAAGTCTTTCAGAATAAAATCATGTGATATCCAGGCTGAGATTCCCAGTTCTTTGTGGAAAGCCACCCTGGTCCTAGATCTCAGGTTCCAAGGGCGACTCTCATGCGTGGCCTCCTAAAATCCCAACACAATTCATGGCAATTCTTCTCTGAGATCAGTTTCAGATCTCAGTCTCTAAGTGGAAACACACCAGAGTTCAAGCCCAGTTGACCCAGTCATCTCTTCCAACCGCCACACCAATGACCAGAATTAAAACCAAAACACTCCCACATGGCCCTCATTTTCTTCCATATAGACACTCATCATAACCTTGGCTGGAAGTTTTTATGAGGCACACAGCCCAAGACAAAGTCAAAATAAGTTCCCTTGCCCTTCATTTGTCTAAAGTCAGTGTTTCCTGGACAACGTTCCTGTGAACCAGGACTGATCAAAGAGGTCTGCCATTAATACTGTTCTGCTTTTCCAATTTGAGGCATACAGACTGTCGGGTATAGTTTCTTTATGTGATTTGCAGTCATGAGAAAACCCAAGCACCTATGGGCTAGCCTCTGCATGGCTTGAAGAACTCAGTTGACCCAAAGATCCCTGTTATCACTTGATGGAGATCAGGAACCTTACAGAGGAAGGCAAGAGACTTCATCCCAATGACTTCTCTTTTGGCCATTTTGGATTTGGATGCACACATGGGATCTTTCTTTAGATCCATCAGGTGCTGAGAATCTAAGCGATAATCTCACACTGCACTAAGAGGCTGATTCAGACATATCCCTTTGCAAAGCAATTAAGCCAGGAGCCACAGGTGATGCCCATTTATTTCCATTTGAAAACTTTTTTTTTCAGGCTTTGGAAATGTGTGGCTTTAGGCAAAGTCCTTCCTTTCATTCAGGGCAACAGAACAATAGGTAAGCAAAATACCAAAGCAGATTTTCTCCACTGAGACTTTCCTGGTCACACTGATATCTGAGTTTTCTGAGATATTCACCATTCTCTTCAGCTATCCAGTACATGGCCATGTCCCAGATTGTGGAGGAGATACATATCTTGAACACAAAACCATGAGCCTATGGGAGAGTGACCAGATTCAGGAAGATATCAGGAATGTAGGAAGGTAATAGGTGTTGCCCATCCATAAGGTAGCCTGCAGTCCATTCATAAATTGGACAGGATGAATTCTGCGAAGAATTCTACTAGACAGGACACATCTATTGATGCATTCTCTTTTCTATTGTCTACAACCACAAATACAGTGGGATACCCAGACATAGAAACACTCACCTTCTCAAAGGTCTTACTAGAAACAGTCCACTCCAAACCAAACAAACCGACTTTCCTACATTTTCTCAAAACTTGAGACAAAAATCACAAACACACAAACACACACACACACACACACAAAGGCACCTTCTTTCCCCAAATAGGTCTGTGACTATCCGGAGCGTCCTCTGACTGGTGGGCCATACTATGTTTCCCCGAAATGGGCTGTCCTATGTCAGATCTGGTCTTCTTGGCCAAAACTGTGAAGTTATCAGGAGCCAGCGGTGAGCCACTGCCTGTTTTCTCAGGTAAAGCCCCTATTCAGAGCTTTCCTGGCATTTGTCCATCTTCAATTTAGTAGTTGCCAAGAAAGACTTACTCTATCCTTCTTAAATCCAAAAATTTGAGACCACTGGGACTTAGACTGGGACTGCTTCAGGGTGCCTGGCTTCCTGGATTCCAAGTTCAGAGTGTTCCATCAACAAGAAAGTGACATGGGTCACTTCGTCTAGAACTGAATGAGGTCACTGCCTTGGCAACCACTTTGTCCTAACAGTTGCTTCCAAGGGTCCATGAGATGGATCCTGCCCCTACTTCCTATGACACTTTCACAAGTTAGAATGGAATATCAACCATAGGCACCCGGGAACAGCTCTCCACACAAGCCTGGTTTGGTCCATCTTCTCTACATTAACAAGAGAGAGACTGCTTCAGACACACCCCTTCATCCTGACCTGTTTGTTTTTTTTTGTCATGAAAGATGACTTTCGCACTCTCAGGTCCATCATAGCTGCCTACATCTTCTTTAGGGATCATTTCTGCATGGACCTTTGAAGTTCTCCGGAAGTTGAAGATCTCCTACATTCCTGTATTGTAAGACCAACTCTGTCCCTGCTCTTCTGTAAAGTTAGATTGAGGGAACAGTGTTTGGTTACAGTTAATAACATGTTTGATTTGGGTTAGGATCATTCTGCTGGATGAATAATGGTATTGGGAACCTGCAATATTTACAAGATTATATAGGTGAAATATATGAATGAAAACAGAAATCTCGGTAACATTTGAAGCCCAGAAGGGCATTGGGTCCTTGATTGGGATACTTAGCTTTTAATTATGTTCTGCACAGATGTCTCAGATAAATCTATACACAATGGCATAAGATCTGATACCTTGGATGATTGAATGTTGAGGAGAACAACCATTCAAAGAGGGAGAGTCGGTAGGATTAGGAAGATAGTTGGTAGGATTATAAAAAAGTGTGAGTATAGCATTTTGACAAATAGTTCTTTAGCAATAGGTTTTCAGGTAGACAGAAAATGTAAATGTCAGCATATGTGAAGAGTCAGTCACAGTGATGAACTGGGGAAAATATGTAGGAAAGCAGATATCAATAGAGACATTAGGAAATCAGGCAAAGTATAAAGTGAGTGATAGCAAAAGACATTTTCAACAGGCTTGAGATTGAATATATAATCTTAGGAAGTAACAAATATGTAGTCACCAATAGGATTGACATTTGAGAGCATTAGGCAACCTGGACATGGGTTATTTTCATAATCCATACTCACATTCCATTTAGGCTTTGGTACAATCGTAAGTGTGACTTTGCATTTTGTGGCCAGAATATTACTGTGATAAAACGTATATGTAGATCAGGTGACATGAGTATTTCTTGCACCATTTCTTGGAGCAATATTTTGAAGGGGTATAAATTAGTATTGGGGGTACATATAGGTGTACCATGTATGTATGAATATAGAGATAATGCATGAATAGACCATACTGCGAATAAATAATATAACTTGTTCCAACTTTAAATAATGGATTGAATTGATATCTGAAAATACACAGGAATCATATATTGATATACATACATTCATTCCAACCAGTAATACATCTAATGGTAATATTACGGTTGTGGTTTATCACCAAGAGTGTGTGAATTTTGCTTCAAATTTGATTATGGAAATCGAAAATAATGTGTTTGGAAAGAAATCTCATGAAATGACCACTCAAAAACAAGGAGGAATACATATGTTCTGAAGCAGGAAGTGATTGAATATGTTACAAATTTCTTTAAATTTGTGAACTTGTGGATGAAATGTATATTCTAAAATGTATAAAAACTGCAGAAATAGTAATGTACCAGTGTTTAATAAAAATGAACGTCAAAATACATATCATGTTCCATAGGAATCTACTTGCATTGATGTTAAAGTGGGTCAGCTACTGTAAAAATATAAGGATTTGTTTGCACCATTCATTGAAGTAACTTTTTAGTACTAGAAAACAAATATGTATTTCAGGTGGATGAATATTTTTAAAATAATCTTATGAAAAGTTTAATATAAAACCACATACATGAACAAGAATGAATTTAGGGAGTGTATAATAGGACACATATATTTTATATTTTGAAAAATCTAGAGAGTATATATATATATATATATATATATATATATATATATATACACACACACACACACAAAACACACACAGAGACATTAAATAGTAGCAATATATATGCCAATTAAAATTCATTGTGAAATATATATCATCCACAGATCCAAAATATTAATTTTACTGAACATGGATTTATGTATAATGTTTTTCAACTAAGAAGCTCACTCATAGTCTGAATTTTCAGTTCCAAAAGCATTAATGAGGAGTGATCTCTTCTCACACTTTGTATCTGCCAAGTTAGCCACCTCTCAAGAATATACGTGTGATACCAGGTAGGATTCTATATGTGCATATAAAAATACATGTGCTGAATAGGCTACAGAAAAATGGAGACAGGAATTCACATATGTGTTAACTTTAAAAACACATGCAGAACTATTTCAACAAAAAATTGACAAGATTTATAACTCCTACCCTATATCATGCAAAAGGCAAACCAACAATCCACCATGCCTCCTCTGAAGTGCTAGTATTTCTATTCTGTTTGGGTTACTTTTCTCCATCATATTAGAATTAGTAGTCAGAGTCTAGTAGGGTATGGGTTAGTGTCAAAGATTCAGCATTTTGAATGGAAAATTGAACAATGAATCCAATGTGTATGTAAATATGTGCTACACAAAATTATTCCCACTCTCATCCAGAACAATGCCTTGACAATTTCTTCACCCCAAGTAAGACACAATTAGAGGAGAAGATTTAGAAAATCTGTGAATAAATTTGTGGAATGCAATATGCTCAGGAGCTCACAACCTTTGAAGTGGTAGAGTAGTTTCCAAAAGTATGGGACAGGGTAAAAACTCCACAAACATGGAGGTCTGCTGGCCTAGAGATTTCTAGAGAAACTGCCTGTGAGTTTGGGCACTTGAAAAATATGTTGTTGTCAGGAGCTTTAGCTTCCTTTCTAGGGAGACCATAAAAGCTTGGTCTGGATCTATGAGACCTGGAGGACATGGTTTCTTATTTCCCAATGTACATGAGGCAGCAGTGCTGAATTCTCTATTTAGGTAAACTGTGGCCACTGGGGAATAAATGTGTGCCAGTGTGCACTGTGAAGCCATATGGTCATCTTCCATTTTCGTGGTGTTTCTTCCTGCTGCACTGGGTGTTTGGTATTTGCTTCACGAAATACAAAGAGTTCAACTGGGTCACAGTGCAAGAGGAAGTTCTGTCATGTATGGTTGGTCAGGTTTTGCAGGAGGATCCAAGAACTAGGATCCTATCCTACATATCTTGCCCCCTTGACAATAGCACCCTGATTCTGAACAATGTCCTGAAACCTCTCCAAATAACAACTTGCCTTTACATGGAAGGTTCTGCTGGCTGCACCATGTCAGTCACAAGGCATTTGAAACCAATGGAAGATACACATGGCCCCACCACAGATGTTTTATCACATACCTGCCCACCACTGCTCTAACCTACTACTCAACAGAGTCCAACTTACTGGCATCTCTGTTCTACACCATTTACATGAAACCCAGTCAATCAAGGCACTGTCTGGTATATTCATGATCAGCAACAGGACATCAAAAGGTTTTCCAGTGCCACCTGGTGATGGGAAATTCAAAAATTTCATGGTATTTATCTAGCCATTTTTCAAGGATGAAGTTGGAGGCACTGTGAGTTTCAATTCTTTCAGGAACCATTAAATGGTTAGGAAGCTAATTTCAATGAAAGCTCTGGAGAACACTGACAGGTAAGGCTTCCCAAAGAGTGGCCAAAAGATCATATGATGTTATGCCCATTTAGGTCTACAATGTGAGGTCCATATGAGTTTTGACTCTCAACTATGGGTGCCAAGTCTTTCAGAATAAAATTTGTGGTATCCTGGCTGAGAGGCTCAGTGCTCTGTGGAAAGCCACCCTGGGCCTAGAACTCAGTTTCCAAGGGCAACGCTCATGCCTGGCTTCCTAAAATCTCAACACTATTTATGGCAATACTTCTCTGAGGTCAGTTCCAGAACTCAGACTCTAAGGGAATCACACCAGATTTCAAGAACATGTGGACCAAGTCATCTCTTCCAACCGCCACCCAAATGACCACAATTTAAACCAAAACACTCCAACGTGGTGCTCATCTTCTTCCATATAGACACTCACAATAACCTATGGCTGGAGTTTTCCATGAGGGGCACACCCCAAGACCGTGTCCAAAATAAGCTCTCTTACACCTAATTTGCCTAAATTCAGGGTGGCCTGGACACCCTTCTTGTGAACCAGGAGAGATTAAGTAGGCCTCCCGTTAATACTGCTCCGCTTCTTCAATTTGAGGCCAAATGACTGTGGGGTTTGGATTCTTTATGTGAACTGGAGTCTTGAGAAAACCCAAGCAAATATGGGCTAGCCTCTGCAGGGCTTTGAAGAACTCATTTGACCCAAAGGATCCCTAATCTGACTTGATGGAGGTCAGGAAAGTTACAGAGGAAGGCGAGAGACTTCATCCACAAGGACTGCTCTTTTGGCCATTTTGTTTTTGGATGTAAACATGGGATCTTTCTTTAGATCCATCAGGAGCTGAGAATCTAAGTCACAGCCTCACACAGGGTAAATAGGCTGATTCAGACACATCCTTTCCAAAGCAATTAAGCAAAGAGCCACAGGTAATGCCCATTCATTTCCATTTGAAAACTGTTTTCTTCAGGCTTCAAAAAGTGGTGGACTGAGGAAAAGACCTTCCTGACATTCAGGGCAACAGAAGAATAGGTAAACAAAAGGCCCCAAGCAGGGTTTCTCCACTGAGACTTTCCTGGTCACACTGATATCTGAGTTTTCTGAGATGCTCACCATTCCCTTCAGTACATGGTCATGTCACAGAGCTTCGAGGTTGTACATATCTTAAACAGAAAACCATGAACCTATTCTGGAGAGTGGCCAGAATTCAGGAATAAAACAGGAACTAAGGAAGATAGCAGGTGTTGCACATCAATAAGGCAAGCTGCAGTCCATTCATAAATAGGGCAGGATGAATGCTGTGAAGCTTTCTACTAGACAGGACATATTCATTGATGCATTCTCTTTTCTAATGTCTACAACCACGGACACAGTGGGATACACAGACATAGAAATTCTCGCCTTGTCAAACGACTTACAAGAAACAGTTCACTCCAAACAAAACAAACTGCCTTTCATACCTATTCTCAGAACATGAGACAAAACCACAAACCCACACCCACACAACAAAGGCAGCTCCTTTCCCCAAGTAGGTCTGTGACTATCCGGAGTGTCCTCTGACTGGTGGGCCTTACTATGTTCCCTGGAAATAGCCTGTTCTGTCTCAGATCTGGTCTTTTTGGCCAACTATGTGAAGTTGTCAGGAGCCAGCGGTGAGCCACTGCATGCTTTCTCAGGAAAGGCCCCTCTTCATAGCTTTCCTTGCATTTGGCCATCCTTACATCAGTAGGTCCCAAGAAAGACTGAGTCTGTCCTTGGTAAATCAAAATAAGTTTGACCACTGGGACTGGGACTGGGACTGGCTCTGGGTGCCTGGCTTCCTGGATTCCAAGTTCAGAGAGTTCCATCACCAAGGAAGTTAGGTGTGGTCACTTCCTTTTGGAACTGAATGAGGTCACTGCCTTGGCAACAACTTTGTCTTAACAGTTGCTTCCAAGGTCACCATGAGAAGGATGCTGCTCCTACTTCCTGTGACACTTTCACAGGTCAGAGTGGTATGTCAACCATAGGCATGCAGGAGCAGCTCTCAACACATGCCTGCTTTGGTACACCTTCTCTACATTAAGAAGAGAGTGGCTGATTCAGACACATCCCTTCATCCTGAGCAGGTTGTTTGCCATGGAAGACTTTTGCTCTCTCAGGTCCTTCGTACTTGCCTACATCTTCTCCAGGGATCATTTCTGCGTGGACCTTTGAGGTTTTCAGCAGGTGGAAGATCCTCTATAATTCTGTATTTTAATACCAATTCTGTCCCTGCTCTTCTGTAAAATTAGATTGAGAGAACAGTGTATGGTTAGGATTAATAACAGGTTCGATTTGGTTTAGAAAGGAAACTACACGGTTGAGCAAACAGGGTCCTAACGTTAGCAATAATATGAGGATTTTTAATGGACCGGCCATGGCAGATAAAAACGTAGTTAATCAGGTCACTATGTGAACCAAGACTCAAAGCTCCCTTTTGGGGCCTCTGTCTCTCTTTGACGCTCTTCAAGTCGTTTTCTTAATTTACTCATAGATTCTTTTACAACTCCAGTATTGTCGGCATAAAAACAACATTCTTCCCTCAATGCAAGCAAAAAGGCACCTTTCTCTCATAAAGAGGAGGTCCAACACTCGCCTGCTTTGTAAAACAACTTCAGAAAGAGAGAGGTTAAAATTCCTGTAAAGCTGTGATGTCGGTTTTTAATGTCTTTAAACTTTGGCATATTTCTGCTTCTAATTGTGTCTTTGTTGTGTCTCATGGACTAGCCCACCCCTTCAGCAACTATTATTTCTAATAGGATGGCTAAAGTGAGGGATACAGGTTCCCAGTGGAACCGGGTTGTATGCCCCCCTAGTTGATCTTTAAATGAACCTAAGTCATGATAGAGAACTCTGGAAAACATCTGCATCATTACATAATTAATCACATATATTGACCATTTTATGAAAACATAAATAATGTTAAAGTGTATAGAATTATACTGTTGTAGGGACGGACAAGGAAAGGGACCTAAGATAGCACCAAACACAGGAAAACAGTCTTATTTGGTTGCATCCGGATTTAGAGGGCATTGCTTCTGTTGTAATCAATTAATCCCCTGAAGCCCAAGTTTCGGTAGTTTTAGAATTTGTACCCAACATGTAAGGGAAGTGGCTCAGAAGTTCACAGTCTGTAGAAATTAACAGAAATCAGTTTTTGTTTTTGTTTTTGTTCCTCTGTTCTGGGCAAGTTAACTTTTCAAAGACACCTTGGAAAGGGAGAGCTTTTTTGTCTCTTTTTTTCTCCCTGCCAGCTGTCACCATGAAGCCCAATTGGTAACTTTTTTATCTTAGAAATCTAGCCATCTCTGTGAATCCCCAGCTCAAGGCCAGAGGCCTTGTTCACATATTTTGTGAAAATCTAGTAAGGCGGTGTCAAGCTTAGGGGTGGTGATTTTTTCAGCGAGTGGCCAAGTAGAACAGGGCAACACGAAAAGTGGAAGTTCATCTACATTGAACTCTTTCAGAGGGACTCTTTTGCTGAAAGACCTAATGTAAGCCTCGGTGAAGACTTCTGGAGAAGGTTATTTAAGACATATCTATGGACCTGGTACAGAGGGGGAAGATGGGGAAGGCGAGGCTGAGAGCAGCTCCGTGGATCTGAGAATGAGGAAGATGAGATGTAAAAGAATAATGGAAAAGGGGTTTGGGATTTTTCTAGAACAAAACTTGAGCAGTAGAACAGGTAGAGCAGAGGTGAAGATGGGAGTGAGTATTCCAAAAAGCCTGTGAGGGACTTTAAATTCTTAGTAACCTGTTTTCAGTGATGACAAAGCAACTTTAAAGGCTATTTTTATTACATCTTGGATAGGGGTCTGAGGGCTCTTCTCAGCTGGTTTGAGCTTTGGTTTAGCTTCTTAGAGGACTTGGTGCGACCTAGTGCAGGCACAGACAGAAAAAGAGAGGAGTGAGTGAGTGGAGGGGTACCTCGGTACCTGCTACCTCAGCAAGGGGGCAATGGTCTGAGAACTGGCGGAGGTTTGGGTTTTTGATGTAGTAATTGGAGGGAAGAAATCAGGTTGCTGAGGTGGGAGTGACAGCAGAGAGTCTAGAGCAGAAGGCTGAGGGTGAGGAACTATTGGAGAAGCATAGTACAGGATGTGAGTGAAGGAGGGAAAAGGATTCCACATAGGGGAATTTTCCCCTTTTGAGCACTTGCTGAAGTTAAAAATGTCACGCAGAATTTGAGGATCTAGAGAACCCTCTGGGGGCCATAGTTTTTGGTTGTCTAATTGGTTATATGGCCAATGCTGTGTACTGAATTTGATGAGGAGTTTGGGTTCCACCAGGCAGCCCCGGTATGCTCACATCCCCATGAATTACACAAGAAGTTGGCTTTCCCCCCACACAGCCATGGCTGTTTGTGGGTTTGATAGTCCGTCGGGCATATATAGTAATCTAGGTTAACCAACCTGAATCTGGCTCGCGTTTCCGTGCATCCATAATGTTTGTTTCAATTATCTATGGTATGGAAGGGATTTAATGGAACTTTAGTGGGATCCTCTTCATTGGGGTTATCTCAATAGGAAAGACCTATACCAAGCTGAAAAATGTCTGGGTGGAGAGATAGCCACCAGGTCCCTAAGGGGGCTGTATGCGAGATAGACCATACTTCTTGTCTAGTAGGATTTCAGATCAGCCTTCACTGCTGAACAGGCTGATAAGGGTTAGGAGTACTGGTGGCCAAGGGGAGAGTCTATAGTCTTGTCCACATAGCGAATACGCAATTTGAAATGGTTACCAGTTTTTTCCAGTTTCCAACCAGAGTCTGGACACAGCGAAGGCTTGAGATGAGAGGCATGGATCCAAAAAGTGATTCTGTCTACTTTTATGCCTGTAGGTGTTATAAGTAGCACCTGGTATGTTCCTTTCCAGCGGGGTTCTAGGGATAACACCTAATGTTGTCTTATGTTGACGAAGTCTCTTACTTGATATTGATGTGGAATCCCCTCGTCCCCAGGTTGGTAGGCAGTGGCCAGCTGTTTCCACAGTTATCACTGAGTTCTTTCAATGGCTTTAAGTCTGTCAAGCAAGGCGTGTGGAAGGGATTGTTAGGCCTTAGAGTTGGGGATTAGGTCCCTTACTGGATGATGGGCATCATAGAGAATTTCATAGGGGGTGAGGTTACACAAAGAAACTGAGGGAGTATTTCTCGCATGAAACAGTGCATAAGGCAGGAGCATAGTCCAATCTTTTATGCCGGTCTATAAGCTTAATTTTGTTAAGGTCTGTTTAATGGTTCTATTTATTTTCTCTACCTCTCCTGAGCTCTGGGGTATATAAGCATAATGTAACTTACAATTAATCCACACCTGACTTACCTGGGCCATGAACACAAGTCCATTATTAGACCCTATTATCTTAGACAGACCGTATCTTGGAAAAATATCTTCCAGGATCTTCTTGAGAACCATTTGCGCCGTTTTTTTTTTTTTTTTTCTGTGTGTGTGTGTGTGTGTGTGTGTGTGTGTGTGTGTGTGTGTGTAAGGCTTCAATCCATCCTGAGAATGTATCCACAAAGACTAGGAGATATTTAAGTCCATACCTTGCTGGCTTAATTTCAGTAATGTCCACTTCCCAGAATTGTCCTGGTCTGGTTCCTCGTAGGTGCTTTTGTCTAAGAAACTTGGAAGGGTAAGCATTAAACAATTGACTGACCCGACAGGCTTTTGTTACCAGTTCAATTATTTCCTTTCGCTGTGCATCAGTTAGTGGAAAACTCTGTTCTTAATCCTACAGGAATGCCTGCAGTTTCTTTGAACCAAGGTGAGTGAGTTGATGTACATTTTTAACGTAGTGTAGGGCTTTCTGTAATTGCAGGCTGAGCTCAGTAAAGTTGAGGCGTTCAATGTCAGTGTCCTTAGATGTTATCTAAAACTTCCTGGTACTTAGGGGTCCATTGGAATTGGGCATCTCCCTTTAACAGCGGGTATAAAGGAGCAGCTAAGGACTCAAACCCATTTATCCATAACCTGCAAAACCCAGCAATCCCAAGAAACTCTTAGTTGTCTGCTGTAAGATGGGCTTGGTATCTGCTCAATGGTTTGTTTTCTGGGCTCAGTGAGCCATCGTTTACCGCCCCTAAGGAAATAGTCGAGGAAGATTACTTCTTGCTGGCAAATTGGGCAATTTTGGCCGAAGCTCTATACCCGAGTTGAGCAAGCTCGGATAATAGTGCTTGGGTCCCAGTTCAGTTTTCCTTGGTGTTGGATGCCAGTAGCAGGTGATCCACATATTGAAGCTGGGTGAATTCGGGGTGTGTAGTTCTGAAATTGTTGAGATCTCTGTGAAGGGCTTCATCAAAGAGAGTGGGGGAGTTTTTGAACCCCTCTGCGAGTCTAGTCCAAGTTAGTTGACTAGACTTTCCGGTTTCTGGGTCTACCCACCCAAAAGCAAACAGCAACTGACTATCTTTATGCAGAGGCAAGCAAAAGAAAGCTTGTTTTAAGTCCAGAACAGTATACCATTTCTGCTCAGGGTTCAGAGTGCAAAGCAGATTGAACAGATTAGGTACCGTGGGGTAAATGTCCTGCACTCTGTTGTTGATCTCTCTTAGGTCTTTAACAGGGTGATAGTCCCTGGTTCCTGGCTTTTTCTTCTAATAGCAGGGGAGTGTTCCAGGCCAATTGACAGGGCCTTAGGACCCCTAAGGCCAGATATTTCTGAATATAGGGCCTTATCCCATCTTTAGCTTTTTATGCTTAGAAGATATTATTTGACATTGATTGGGGAGGCTGAGGTTTTTAAATCCACTGTTATTGGAGGTTGTTTCACGGCCAGGCCTAACACAGCAGTTTTTGCCCAGGCATCTCGGTAATCTGTTATCCATTTCTGGGGTAGCTTGCCTGTTTGATCAGTCTTGGGGGGTGTGAAGAGTGGACGTTCATCTTCTACTAATATAGTTAAAGCCGTGACTATAGGAGTTTTTACTGAAGGATTTAGAAATTTCATTTGGGGGCCTTCAGGGTTAAAAGTTATTTTGGCCCAGAGCTTGGTGAGCAGATCTCTGCCCATCAATGGGTGCGGGCATTCTGGGATTACTAGGAAGGAGTGATGGATTTTTCCTTTCCCCAGGTCCATGGTCCTCTTAGAAATCTAAGCCCGATATTTACTGCCGTTAGCCCTTTGAACTACAGACCTTTTATTTGATAGACGGCCCAATGGGGCCTTAAGGGCTGAGTATACTGCTCCTGTATTCACTTCAAAGTTTACTGGGGTCCCCTACACTTCAAATCTTACCCTGAGCTAGGGGAAAGAATCTGAGCCCCAACTTTCTTAGTCATCCCCCAGAGTCAGAATGGCTGGCTGGCATGTCTGTCTCTTTATAGGGCACTCTTTGGCCCAGTGTCCTTTTTTTTACAGTAGGCACATTGATCTGAGGCCAGGGTGGCCTGTGGCACGGGCCCAGGTATCGCTTCCTGTCACCTTATGTCTTAATTTCTGGCCTCTTTCTTGTTGTGACCAGGATCTTAGTCAATGCCTTAGTCTTTCTTTTGCTTCTCTCATCCTCCCTCTGCTCCCATTCTTTTTCCCTGTTTCTCTCTTATAGTATACTTTTTCGGCTTCTCTGACTAAATCTCTCTTTTAACTTTTTTTTTTTTAATATCCATGGCAGCTTCAACAATTAAGGACATCGTGACAGATGCCTTTTGATCTGCTGCCTGAGGATCGAAAGGAGTATATCTCTTATATGCCTCCATAATTCTCTCTAGAAACATAGAGGAAGATTCATCAGGCCTTTAAATAATTTCTCTTACCATGGCCAAATTAGTTGGTCACCTAGCGGCCCCTTGGATACCTGCAATTAGAGCCTGGCAATAATTGGACAGATGCTCCCTATCTTCAAAGGTGTTGGGGTCTCAGTTGGGTTGGTTAAAGGGGAAGGCAGCTTTTATTATGTTGGGAAGTTGTGTTGGTCGCCCATCAGGTCCGAGGATATTTTTTTCTAGCTTCCAGGAGGTTTTTCTCTCATTCCTCTGTCATGAAGAGAGTCCCTAGGAGTTGTTGGCAGTCATTCCAAGTAGGCAGGTGTGAAAACGTTGGCGAGTTCTCTGAGTTTTTTTAGCCGGGCCAGCTTCCTCCAGGGAAGGAGGCGCTGTGTGTGTCATGGGACAGTCATCTGGAGGGCGCTGGGCCATTCTGGCTTCCTCGAATGGTGGAGAGGCTGAGTCAGCAGCAGGGGAATTACTTACAGGGTTTTGGGGGTTGAGGGACAAGGGCAGAGGATAAGGACGAGTAGAGTCTTGAGACTCAGGGAGAACAGAGGGTGGAGGTTGAGGAACAGAGAGTTTGAGAGATAGAATCATAGGGGAAGGAGTAGGAGTGGGTGCAGGGACAAGGAAAGGCTTCACCCATGGAGGAGGAGATTTGCAGAGGTCCTGACAAGTTAAGATATATGGCTATTGATCTGGATGTCTATGTGGCCCCGGCTGAAAGACAATATCTCAGACTTTTCAAATTAGTGCGAAGTAGAAACATCCTTCTAGAGGCCATCCGACTACAAAGGTGGGTTATTCAGAGACACAGAATCTGCCAGGTCTGGTGTTTTAATGAAAAAGAAAGATTGTGAGCCCTTAAGCAGACTTTGGTCCAGTGATTAAGGGTCAGGGACAGAGGCATTGAAGTGCTCTGTCCCATAATGAAATATACACAGACAGTGAAAGCAACAACACATGACACAGACAAGACAAGACAATAAAGACAGGCAATGGACGTCCAATACTGAGACCAGGACTGAGTAGCCGGCAAAACCTGATGGGCTGGCAATTCCGAATCTGAAAGAAAATATCACTGAGACGAGGAGACTATGGTTCCTTGATTTCCCGAGTCCATCCCCCAGGGACATGGCCTGTGGCTCTGTGACATGTGTGTCAGCCACCGTGGGAGAGAGCTCACGCTCTTTACCAATAGCCATTTTGTCAAACCCTAACCTGAATCCTGAAACCAGAAAGAGGGGCCTTATTTACCCCCAGAGCATCCCGTTGGGGGTCTTTCATCTGCAGCTGCCGGATCTCGCTGGGGCCACCAGAAGTAAAGGTCGGGTGAGCATCGATGAAAGAGACCACCAAGAGACTCTCTAATGCAACAGCAAAGGGTTTATTGGGAGTCCGGCATGCAAGGGCTCAGAGCTCGCTTGAACAGAGCAGAGAGCCCTGAGAACAGCTTAAGAAGTGCTTATATATTTTCCTTGGAGAGGGCAGGGAGGGAAGTTTATTGATGGTTAAGGGCGAGTGGGCGGTTTGCGTGCAAATGGTTGATGGAGTACATTCTGCAGTTTGGCAGTTGGGGGCAGCACATTCTGGGAACAAGAAGAGCAAACAGTTCTCAAGATTTCAACAGCGTTTTATTAAGCATACAGAAAAACAGGAAGTGACAAGTACCTATTTTATTAACCTTTCAATATAAGTATGAAAACAGAAATCTAGGTTAGATTTGAAGCCCAGAAGTTCATTTGGCCCTTGATTGGTATACTTAGCTTTGAATTACGTTCCGTAGAGATGTCCCAGAAATATGGATATACAATGACACAGGACCTTGTACCTTCTCAGAGGTCAGTTCCAAAACACAGTCTCTAAGGGGAATCACACCAAAGTTCAAGACAAGATGGACTCAATTATCTCTACCAACCACCACACAAATGACCACAATTAAAACCAAAACACTCCCAAATGGCACTCATCTTCTTCCAAATAGACACTCATCATAACTTCTGGCAGGAGGATTCCATGAGAGGCGCAGCACAAGACAGTGTCCCAAATAATCTCTCTTTCCCCTCATTTGCCAAAAGTCAGAGTGGCCTGGACACCCTTCCTGTGAACCAGGAGTGATCAAATATGCCTGCCATTAATACAGCTCTGTTCTTCAATTTGAGGCCTACTGACGGTGGGGTTTAGATTCTTTATTTGAATTGGATTCATAAGAAAACCCAAGAACCTATGGGCTAGCATCTGCAAGGCTTTGAAGAACTCAATTGACCCAATGGATCCCTTTTCTCACTTGATTGAGGTCAGGAAACTTACAGAGGAATGCGAGAGACTTCATCAACAATGACTGATTTTTTGGCCATTTTGATTTTGGATCCACACATGGGATCTTTCTTTAGATCCATCAGGTGCTGATAATCTAAGCCACAGGCTCACACAGAGCCAAGAGGCTGATTCAGACACATCCCTTTACAATGCATTTAAGCAAAGAACCACAGGTGATGCCCATTCATTTCCGTTTGAAAACTGTTTTCTTCAGGCTTCACAAAAGCGTGGCCTGAGGCAAAGACCTTCCTGACATTCAGGGCAACAGAACAATAGGTAATCAAAAGGCCCTTCGCAGGGTTTCTCTACTGAGACTTTCTGGGTCACAGTGATATCTGACTTTTCTGAGATGCTTGCCATTCTCTTCAGCTATCCAGTACATGTCCATGTCACAGTGCTTGGAGGTGGTACATATCGTGGATGCAAATGCATGAACCTATTCTGGAGAGTGGCTAGATTTCAGGAAGAAAACAGGAACTTAGGAAAATAGCAGGTGTTGCCCATCGATAAGGCAAGCCCTAGTGCATTCATAAATTGGGCAGGATGAATGCTGGGAAGCTTTCTACTTGACAGGAAACATCCATTGATGCATTCTCTTTTCTAATGTCTACAAGCACGGACACAGTGGGATACACAGACATAGAAACACTCGCCTTGTGAAACAACTTACTAGAAACAGTTCACTCCAAACCAAACAAACCGACTTTCCTGCCTATTCTCAGAACATGAGACAAAACCACAAACACACATCCACACCCACAAAGGCACCTCCTTCCCTAAGTAGGTCTCTCACTCTCCAGAGTATCCTCTTACTGCTGGGCCATACTATGTTCCCCCGATATAGCGTTTCCTGTCTCAGATCTGGTCTCCTTGTCCAATTCTGTGAAGTGGTCAGGAGCCAGCTGTGAGCCACTACCTACTTTTTCAGGAAAGGCCCCTCTTCAGAGAACTCCTGGCATTTGGCCATCCTCACATCAGTAGGTACCAAGAAAGACTGACTCTGTCCTTGCTAAATCGAAGCAAGTGAGACACTGGGACTGGGACTGAGTCTGACTCTGTGTGCCTGGCTTCCTGGATCCCAAGTTCAGAGAGTTCCATTACCAAGGGATTGAAGTGTGGTCACATCCTTCAGGAACTGAATGAGCTCACTGCCTTGGCAACCACTTTGTCCAAACAGTTGCTTTCAAGCGTACCATGAGAAGGAGGCTTACCCTATTTTCTGTAGCACTTTCACAAATTAGAATGGTATATCAACCATAGGCACCAAGGAACCGCTCTCCACACAGGCCTGATTTGGTCCATCTTCTTTATATTTGGAAGAGAGCCTTTAGTCCAGGGAGCACTGCAGTGAACCTCTGCACTAAAACTATTAGCAAGCACCTGATGGAGGACGCCTCCATAGGTAAGTGGCTCCTTTATAACATCTGATATCTGGTTAAGGGAGATCTCTTCTGATGACAGAGATGTGGCACGGGGAGGCTCACATATACTTCTGTCCAGGACAGTAACGAGAATCTTTCTGTCCTCTGTTCTGTTCTGTAGGGAATTCCTCTGGAACTGTAGAGAGGTGCCGACGGGCACGCATGCGCTCCTACCCTGGAGCTTTAGCAAGATGTTGCACTCTTGCCCTGTTTCTGTGTTTAGGCGCTGGGTTTCTGTTTTTTTGTGTTCTGTGTTCTATTTTTTGGTTTTTTGTTTGTTTGTTTTTGTTCGTTTTGTTGTGTGATATTGGTGGTAAAAACTTAAGTATATTGGACATGAAAATCAGAAATAAAGAGATTAAGCCTGACACCCCTTTGGACTGTGTTTTAAGGAACTGCAATGAACTTTATCCCCCATTGTAAAGCAGGATGATAGAAGCCCCTAGCTGGCTGCCTGGAGCACACCCATTGCAGAGGGCTATGCCTGCTGGGGACCTAAGAACTGAGTATCTCCCAGGTTAACAAGTGAAACTCCTTTAAAACCCCTTGTCCCTCCAGATAAAGAGAGTCACAACTTTGGCAGAGTCCCCTGTGTTTCTCCTTTGTTAGCCAAGCAATAAAACTCCTTTTTTCTTTTTCTCAAAACCCAGTCCTCATTATTAAATTTGTATTAATTGGCTTCAAGGTCAGGAACCAAACTTTAAGTTACAAATCTTGTACCCCCCCTCCGCCCCGGAACTTTGTGAGAGCTATCTACTGAAATGTTAGGAGATAGAGCATGCTTGATGTGGAACTGAATCAGAGGAGCTAATCCTGTATGTAAAAGGGGAAACTGAGGGACTCCCAGCAGCTGCCAAAGCCCTGTTGATTCAGGGAATTACCTCCTTCCTTCCCTGCACTGTAAGGATTATGCCACCTCTGTCTTGTTAAAAAAAGAGAAAAAGAAAAAGGTGACACTAAATGCACTAAAGTCACCATGGAGACACTTTATTTTACATTTCAGGTTGCCCTTCTGTGAAAACATCTGGTCCCCTTGTGGGGACATCTATGGTGCCACTGCTGTAGGAGATTTTTCTCTTATCTGCTCTGGTTTAAAGGGTTCTGTCTGACAGCCATAGTCTGGACCTCCTTTCTGTCTGTATTGTGTCTTAGTTTCTGGCCCTTTAAGACATCTGCAATAATGTGTTGATATTATAAATTGTTTTTGGGGAATGATCTTAGCTGAATGTGTGTCTAAATGATGATGTTTTATTTTAACAATCTGGTAACTGAATGGGTTTTTGAAGCATTGCACAATCTTGGAGTAAAAAGTCGGGTTTAGGTAATTGTTTAGTTTATGATTTCAGATAATTCATGCCAGAGAACTTAAATACTTAGGATGGATAACTGAAGAACTCTACTTCCAAGTTGGCAAGAAACTTCCCAATCATATGGTCTTTTTTTTTTTTCACCAATTTTGAATTGGGTAGCCTGGGAAAATGTCACTGTGTGTACCAGTGCATTAATTTGGACATAAATAGTAAATCATAGTATGGTGTCTGTTGACAAAACAAGATGTAAAGATATAAAATTTTGTGAATTGTATCTTAAACTTGTATCATAATTTTCAACATCTGAACCTGAAAATTATGGTTAAAATGCCTTAGTCCTGAGATGTCTGTTCAGAA
Source organism: Callospermophilus lateralis (assembly GCF_048772815.1). NCBI lineage: Eukaryota > Metazoa > Chordata > Mammalia > Rodentia > Sciuridae > Callospermophilus > Callospermophilus lateralis. The sequence continues at coordinate 319,910 of NW_027512666.1, read as the reverse complement.
TAGCAGTTTTTTTGCTGCTCCTTCCAGACCTCAGCCATGACTTATGTTGAAATGCAAATGAAAGAAGCCTGCAAGCTTTGTAGGAGAGTGATTTGAGGTCTAAGGGAAAAAAAGGTAAATTGTATGTTATTTACTAATTACTGGCAAGTCATTTTTTCTAGGACTCTTATTTTTTTTCTTAGATACTTTATGTTTTTTGACCTCATGATTTTGAGCATACAGACCTAGGTTAATGTTTTTCTGATCAGTTCTATCTTTGACCAACTGTGGACTTTTTGAAACATTGCAATAAAGATTTCAACTACGAAAAGCTACAAGGCCTTTACTATTATTATGTGTGCACAAATTGTTATGTGTTGTATGTCTATATATACATATATCCGTATATCATATATATGATACACAAATTAACATATATAAGGAGCGCTCATAAAAAAATAGCGCTCGTAAAAACAAATTTTAAAAAAGTGGATCCAAAGATCTTTAATTCACGTGATTTAAATGTTTCAATTTAAATTGGATAAAGAGATAAAAACAAATGTCTTTAAATTTAAGCTTACAAAGTTTTCTAGGTGTTCAAACATCTAACAAAATATTAACATCTACAAAATGTCTAATATGCCTTGGCTCTAGTACCTTTCCTTCAACATAAAAATGGTTTACAGTGTTCAATACATTTCTCTAACTTTTTGATAAATAAGTAAAGTAAATTTGATATGGGATTACTCATTCATGAGTACTTTTGTTAGATATCTGATTGATTTACTAAGATCTGTATTTTTTTTAGTAAACTCTGTATAAGATTGTAAAAATCAGTCATGTGTTAATGAGACAAAAATTTCTTAAAACATAAGTTTACCCATAACATTGAGTTTATTAAGATTTATGTTTTCTAGAGCAAGCAACCATAAAAATTAAACAACTGATTAAATAAAAACTGTTATTTTAGAGCACTGTACTGCCATTTCTTTAAAAGCCAAACTTGATTAATGTAGAAACATAAATGTAATTGTTATGCTATTAATGTTTTCATATCTTACAGGTATGGAAGTCTGTAAGGTAGAAACGTTTAAAGAGTATTATATCAAGCTGGTGCTCTGAAGTTGTGTGGTAAAAAATATATTGTGGATTTATTTACCTGTTATCAATAAGATATGTAAATTTTTATGTTACTTTTTACATTGGGGAACAATTTAAATGTATTTTTAAGTTAATTAGAGCCTAATCTTTGTAAAGGTTAAAAACTTTCAGCCTTTCTTTAATTCATGTTTTAAATGTGATATCATATGGTGTTAGCTAATGTTCATGTGACCTCAAACAATTTATTTAAACATTGTCAAATGATATTTAAAAATAAAGATCAGCTTTAGAACTAAAATAGTTAAGATTTATAAAGAGCCCTGCCTTTCCTGAGATAAGGCTGTGTGTCCCATCTTACTACATGTGAGAATGACTATGAAACGATTAGGTCAGATAATATTTCTTTAAAGTTATGTTAAAAAGTTTTTTTTTATTGTCAATATTCCTAGGATCTCAAACAGGGGATATAATGTATAATTCAGCCAAAAAATTCAGGGAAGATATTACACAAACTAAGTATTTTTACTTTTGTTAATTTTAGTTTGAAATTTTCTTATAAGTGATCTAAAGATTCCCTGTTAGTGTTTTACAAATGTGTTGCTTTAAGAACACAACATGGGTTTATTCAAGATAATAAGTCATCAACTACAATACAGACAGAATAATACAGATCCCAATTAATAAAAAGGTAATTATAAAGTTATAGACATTAAAGCCCAGTACTCTTAATGTAAGGCTGTTAAAATTTATTTGCTGGATTTTTAAGATTAGGATTTAAAATGAATGTTAAATGAAAAGGGCCAAGAAAACCAATATTTGGCTCTTGCCCTCTGAGTCAGTCTGAATCCAGGGAACAGGGGACTTCTCTAAAGAGCTTTGCAACTCTGGGCCACATAACCTCCTGATCAGGGAGATTAATGAGACCACTGGAGAACAGAAAGCCAATCAGTGCATTTGTTACAAAGAGGAGAGTCATCAGAGAAAGGAGACATCCCTGATGCTTCTGAGGGAAGCCAAATGGTCAAGCAAGACCTGGACCCACCTAGCGCAAATGGCACTAGCAGAACTGAGAATCTCCTCTCAAGTTTCCCCAGAATTGATTCCCACAAAAGCTCAGCTGACTGTTAACAATAGATAGAAACAAAAGTCAGTTTGACTGCTTCATCTTAAACACTTAGCAAAGACAGTTAAGACCAAAATACAGCCACTCCTGGGCATTTTAAATAATAATAATAATAATAAAATTTTAAGGTATGCACTTTATCTTATCCTCCCAAAATAAGTAAGACTGGAGGCTACAAAGAAGGATTCTCACACAGGAATGCCTAATACTTATAAAAAGAGACTATCAAGAAGAGCTGCCACAGGCAGAAGTTTTCAGTTTAAGACCTACAGATATTCCTAACCTACACAGGTAGGCTTGGTGTTTGCTAGTACGATTATCCAGCCCTGAGTAACAGAATTAAAGGTTTCTCTATTAGACGCAGAGGTCATACTAGTAAAAGGATTTTTACAAGATCAGATGACATTAAATTATTAAACTGTGTCTTATTGGGAGGGCCAACTGTAACACTTAAAGTTAAATATTAAGTTGACAGTCCTGATAATTGGGGATATTAAAGACTGGTGAGGGAATTTCTATACAGTGACATGTTCCAGCTGCTGCAACATTTATTCAGTACTCATGGTTTTTGTTTCACTCATAGAAGAATCCATTCACAGATGACTTTACAACCTGTTCTTCCCCAACCTGACTTCAAACCGAACTGACTTCTAAAGGGCAACTCATGTCTCTCAACTGACTTCTAATAGTCAACTCATGTCCCTCACGACGAGCCCACTCACGTCACCCTGTCTCAGGAGAGAAGAAGAAAAAATTAGTGATGCCACTCTTTTTACAACAATGGAGAGAAAGATAAATAGACTATCAATATAAATAATTAATTAAGTCAGGTAAAATCAGGGAGATCGGTTTTGGGTGAGTTGTAAAATTTTGGAGACTCTTATCTGAGGGATAAAAATTTCCTCAGTGTTCTTCCCATAATCTATCAAAGATTTGAAAGGGACACAGAGAAAAGGGGGAAATTGTAGACCCAACCTGATCTTTTATTAAAATTGGGAGCCATCATGCCACAAAGCCATGAAAAGATAATTTTGGCTTTACCATAAATTACTTCAAATTCTGAACCTGCGTGGAATGCCTGCCCACGTCTTGAACTCACACATGCCCAGCTCTCTGACCAGATAGCAGCCCTCTCTGAAACTTTAGTGACACATCATAAATATTTGCCTTCTCTGGCCAGACAACAACCCTCTCTGAGGCTCTAATGGTCCTTCTGAATTCTGATGTAGGGACAGCAAAAAAATTGTAAACTACCTTTAATGTGATGTTTATCAGAGTTCTGTTATCTGTAACCCCCCTTTTGTGTAACTTTCTGGGCTATAAAACTGGGCTGTAGGAAAGCTGGGGATGCTGTCTTGTTCCCACCATTTTGGGAGGGAGAGGCAGCATGGCCGGTGGAAATAATAAGCTTAATTTTATTTGATTTTAATTTGAGTCAGTGGTCTTTTCTAGCGTCCTGGTCTAACAGGTAAACACTCCAAAGACGTGGAGCTCTGCCGGCCTAAAGACTTCTTGAGAAACTTCCTCTGAGGTTGGGCACTTGAAATATATGTTGTTGTAAGGAGATTTAGCTTCCTTTCTAGTGACACCATAAAAGCTGGGTCTGCATCTACGTGACCTGGAGGACATGGTTTTTTGTATTCTAATGAACATGAGGCAGCAGTGCTGAATTTTGTATTTATAGGTAAACTGTGGCCACTTGGTGCTCAGTGTCTCCCTGTGTGAACTGTGAAGCCATTTGGTCATCCTCCACTTTTCGTGGTGTTTCTTGCTGCTGCACTGGGAGTTTGGTATTTGCTTCATGAAATACAACGAGTTCAACTGGGACCCAGTATTGGAGGGAGTTCTGTCACTTGTGGTGACAGAGAATGCACCAACCAGGCTTCTATCTCACAAAGCTTGCCCATTTGTCCATAGAAATCTGACTCTGAACTTTGCCCAGAAACCTCTCCATGTAACAAGAAGGGTCTGCTGGCTGCACCATATCAGTCACAAGCCATTTTGAAGGCAATGGAAAATCCTCCTGGCCACACCACAGATGTATTATCACACACCTTCCCACCACTGCAATAGGCCCACTACTCAGCAGGGTCCAACTTACTGGCATCTTTGTTCTACACCATTTTCATGAAACCCCGTCAATCATGGCATTCTCTTGTACACTCATGATCAGGAAAAAGACATCCAAAGGTTCTCCAGTGCCACCTGGTTAAGGGAATTTCAAAAATTTTATTGTATTTATTTAGCCATTTTTCATGGATGAAGTTGGAGGCATTGTGGGTTTCAGTTCATTCAGGAACCATTAAATGGTGAGGAAACTCATTTCAATGAAATCTCTGGAGAAATCTCACAGGCAAGTCATCCCATAGAGTGGTCAAAAGGTCACATGAAGCCAGGCCCATTGAGGTCTTCAATGTGACGTCCATGGGTGTTCTGACTGTCAACTATGGCTGCCACATCTTACAGAATAAAATCATGTGATATCTTAGCTGAGATTCCAAGGCTCTGTGGAAAGTCACCCTTCTTTTTTGATCTCAGTTTCCAAGGGGAAATCCAATGCGTGGCCTCCTAAAATCTGAACACAGTTCATGGCAATATTTCTTTGAGATCAGTTCCAGAACTCAGACTCTAAGGGGAATCACACCAGAGTTCAAGCCCAGGTAGACCCTGTCATCACTTCCAAGCACTACACAAATGACCACAATTAAAACCAAAACACTCCCACAAGGCCCTCATCTTCTTCCATATAGACACTCATCATAACCTGTGGCTGGAGGTTTCCATGAGGGGCTCAGCCCAAGACAGTGTACAAAATAAACTCCCTTGCCCATAATTTGCCTAAAGTCAGGGTTGCCTGGACACCCTTCCTGAGAACCAGGAGTGATCAAATAAGCCTGCCATAAATACTGCTCTGCTTCTCCAATTTGAGGCCTACTGACTCTCGGGTATAGACTCTTTATGTGAATTGGAATCATGAGAAAACCCAAGCACATATGGGCTATCATCTGCAGTGTTTTTAGAACTCATTTGACACAAAGGATCCCTATTTTCACTTGATGGAGGTTAGGAACGTTACAGAGGAAGGCGAGAGACTTCGTCCACAATGACTGCTTTTTTGGCCATTTTGGTTTTGGAAGCACACGTGGGAACTTTCTTTAGATCCATCAGGTGCTGAGAATCTATGCAACAGCCTCACACATGGCCAAGAGTATGATGCAGACACATTTCTTTCCAAAGCAATTAAGCAAAGAGCAACAGATGATGCCCATTAATTCCCCTTGAAAACCGTTTCCTTCAGGCTTCACAAAGGAGTGGCCTGAGGCAAAGACCTTTCTGACATTCAGGGCAACAGAACAATAGATAAGCAAATGGCCCATTGCAGGGTTTCTGGAATGATATCTGAGTTTTCTGAGATGATCCCATTCCCTTCAGCTATCCAGTACATGGCCATGTCACAGAGCTTGGAGGTGGTACATATCGTGGACACAAAACCCTGAACCTATTCTGGAGAGTGGCCAGAATTCAAGAAGACATACAGGAACTTAGGAAGATAGTAGTTGTTGCCCATCCATTAGGAAAGCCACAGTCCATTCATAAATTGGGCAGGATGAATGCTGTGAAGTTTTCTACTAGACAGGACACATCCATTGATGCATTCTCTTTTCTAATGTCTACAACCACGGACACAGTGGGATAAACAGACATAGAAACACTCGCATTGTCAAAAGACTTACTAGAAACAGTCCACTCCAAATCAAACAAACCGACTTTCCTATATATTCTAAGATCATGAGACAAAACCACAAACTCACACGCACACCCACAAAGTCAACTCCTTCCCCCAAGTAGGTCTGTGACTATCCGGAGTGTCCTCTGACTGATGGGACATACTACGTTTCCCCGAAATGGGCTGTCCTATGTCACATCTGGTCTCCTTGGCCAACACTGTGAAGTTGTCAGGTTCCAGTAGTGAGACACTACCTGCTTTCTCAGGAAAGGCCCCTCTTCAGAGCTCTCCTGGAATTTGGCTATACTCACATCAGTAGTTACACAGAAAGACCGATTCTGTCCTTGGTAAATCCAAACATGTGTGGCCACTGGGACTGGGACTGGGAATGACTCTGGGTACCTGGCTTCCTGGATCCCAAGTTCAGAGAGTTCCATCACCAAGAAAGTTATATAGGTCACTTCCTTCAGGAACTGAATGAGGTCACTGCCTTGGCAACATCTTTGTCCTAACAGTTGCTTCCAAGTGTCCCAATAGATGGAGGCTGCCCCTACTCCCTGTGACACATTCACAAGTAAGAATGGTATATCAAACATAGGCAACCGTAAACATAGGCAACCGTAAACAGCTCTCCACACAAGCCTGGTTTGGTCCATCTTCTCTACATTAAGAAGAGAGAGACTGCTTCAGACACACCCCTTCATCCTGACCTGTTTTTTTTTTTTTTTTTTTTGTCATGAAAGATGACTTTCGCTCTCTCAGGTCCTTCATAGCTTTCTATATCTTCCCCAGGGTTCACTTCTGCATGGACCTTTGAGGTTCTCAGCAGGTGGAAGATCTCTTACATTTCTATATAAGAACAACTTTGTCCTTGCTTTTCTGTAAAGTTAGGTTGAGGAAACAAAGTATGGTTAGGATTAATAACATGATTGATTTGGGTTAGGAATCATTCTGCTGCATGAATAATGGTATTGGGAACCTGCAATATTTATAAGGATATATAGAGGTGAAATATATGTATGAAAACACAAATCTAGGTAAGATTTGAAGCCCAAAAGGGCATTGGATCCTTGATTGGGATACTTTACTCTGAATTATGTTGTGCACATGTGTCTCAGATAAATCTATACATAATGGCATAGGACCTTGTACCTTGGATTATTGAATGTTGAAGAGAACATCCAGTCAAAAAAGGATAGTTGGTAGGATTAGGAAGATACTTGATAGGATTAGAAAAAAGAGTCAGTATAGGATTTGGACAAAAACTTCCTTAGCAATAGGGTTTCAGGTAGACAGAAAATGTAAATGTCAGCACATTTGAAGAGTCAGTCACAATGATGAACTGGGGAAAATATGTAGGAAAGCAGATATCATTAGAGACATTAGGAAATCAGGCAAATGATGAAGTGATTGATAGGATTAGACATTTTCAACAGGCTTGAGGTTGAATACATAATCTTAGGAAGAAACAAATATGTAGTCACCAATAGGATTGACATTTGAGAGCATTAGGCAACATGGACATGGGTGATTTTCATAATCCATACTCACATTCCATTTAGGCTTTGGTACAATTGTAAGTGTGACTTTGCATTTTGTGGCCAGAATATTACTGTGATAAAATGTATATGTAGATCAGGTGACATGAGTCTTTCTTGCACCATTTCTGGGAGCAATATTTAGAAGAGATATAAATTAGTATTGGGGGCACAAATAGGTGTACCATGTGTGAATATATAATATAACTGATTCCAACTTTAGAAATTGGAATAAATTGATATCTGAAAATACACAGTAAATGTTATATTGATATACCTACATTCATTCCAACAAGTTATACATCTAATGGTAATATTAGGGTTGTGGTTTATCATAAAGTGTGTGAGTTTTGCTTCAAAATTGATTATGGAAATCGAAAATAATGTGTTTGGAAAGAAGTCTCATGAAATGACCAGTCAAAAGCAAGGAGGAATACATGTGTACTGAAGCAGGAAGTGATTGAATGTGTTTCAAATGTCTTTAAATTTGTGAACTTATGGATGAAATGTTTATACTATGATGTACAAAAACTGAAGAAATAGTAATGTACCAGTGTTAAATAAAATGAACGTCAAAATACACATCATGCCCCATTGGAATCTACATGCATTGATGTTAAATTGGGTCAGTTACAGTAGAAATATAAGGATTTGTTTGCACCATTCAGTGAAGTGAGTTTTCAGTACTAGAAAACAAATATGTATTTCAGGTGGATGAATATTTCTGAAAATAATCGTATGAAAATTTGATTATAAAACCACATACATGAGCATGAGTGAATTATTAAGGGAGTGTATAATAAGACACATATATTTTATATTTGGAAAAAAAAAAAAAAAATATATATATATATATATATATATATATATATATATATATATATATATATATATATATATCACACAGAGAAACATTAGGAAGTAGCAATATATATGCCAAGCAAAATTCATTGTGAAATATATATCATCCACCGATCCAAAAATATTAATTTTACTGAACATGGATTTATGTATAATGTTGTTCAACTAAAAATCTCACTCATAGTTTGAATTTTCAGTTCCAAAAGCGTTTAGGAGGGGTGATCTCTTCTCATACTTTGTTTCTGCCAAGTTAGCCACCTCACAAAAATGTACGTGTGATACCAGGTATGATTTTATATGTGCATATAAAAATACATGTGCTGAATTGGCTACAGAAAAAAGGAGACAGAAATTCACATATGTGTTAACTTTAAAAACACATGGAGTACTATTTCAACAAACAATTGACAAGATTTATAACTCCTACACTATATCATGCAAAAGGTAAGACCAACTATACACCATGCCTCCTCTGAACTGCTTGTATTAATATTATGTTTGGGTTATTTGTCTCCATCATATTAGGATTAGTAGTCAGAGTCTAGTAGGGTATGGGTTACTGACAGGGATTCAGTATTTCGAATGGAAAATTGGAAAATGAATCCAATGTGTATGTAAATATGTGCTACACAAAAATCTTCCCACTCTCATCCAGAACAATACCTTGACAACACCTTCACCCCATGTAAGACACAATTAGAGGAGAAGAGTTAGAAAATCCATGAATACATATCTGGAATGGAATGCGATCAGGAGTTCACAACCTTGGAAGTGTTAGAGGAGTTTCCAAAAGTAAGGGACAGGGTAAACACTTCAAAACATGGAGGTCTGTTGTCCTAGAGACTTCTTGAGATACTGCCTGTGAGGTTGGGCACTTGAAATATATGTTGTTGTCACGTGCTTTAGCTTCCTTTCTAGTGAAACCATCAACCTGGGTCTGCATCTATGTGACCTGGAGGACATGGTTTCTTATTTTCCATCCGTGGGTGGGCCCCTTGCTTAAGAGCTCTGGCTACTGGACAAATTTTACACAAAGAAGCCTCTAATCTGACTTTTGGGGCCCCTTGAACTATCTACTCCCCACATCACTTGAAAGATCTTTTACCTTAAAAGGGTCTTCAAACCCTCCCTACATCCAGAGTTCTGTCGCTCCTCACTTCCTTTCTGGAAAACTCTAATATTATTTTCCTCCCCTGCTCTGCACTGAACCCTGCCTCACTGCTCCCAATAACTCCCATGTCTCACACACCAACTCAAAATTGCTTGGAAAACTTAGATGATTTCCTCCCCTGTCATTCTTCCATTTTTGAGAGACCACTCACCAAGCCTGACCTTATCTGGTTTACTGACAGCAGTTCCTTTAGGCAGAATGGAACTCATTACTCTGGATACGCTGTATTTTCAGCCACTGAGATTATAGAGGCCAAAGTTTTGCCTTCAGGAACTACAGACCAGCAGGCTGATTTTATAGCATCCACTCGTGCCTGCCTTCTAGCACAAGGCAAATCCCTCACCCTCTAAAATGATTCAAAATATGTCTTCCATATCTTATTATCCCATGCTGATATTTGAAAGAAGCGAGGCCTACTTACCACCAAAGGTAATGCGATCACTAATTCAGCTCTTATAACCAATCTGATAGAGGCCTCCCACTTACCCACCCAGTTGGGAGATGTCCATTGTAGGTCCCATCAGAAGGACAGCTCTCTTATCACTGAGGGCAATGCCAAAGCTGACCAGGTGGCACGAATGGCTGCTACCACTTCCAATCATGGCCCCCATGGTGGACATATAATGGCCACTTTAGACAGCTCATCTGAAGCCCCTACTTCTTTCAGTAAGAACAAGCATCTTTTCAAGTTCCTTCATACTCTATTCCTTTCCAATTCTCAGTCTTTGACCCTCTTTTTACAGAGTTTCTTCTTCCTCACTCCCTCTGACAAGCCATGCTACAGAATATAGCCTCTAATTGTCAGATCTGTCAGCGGACCAACCCTCATACTCCTTTAAGGCCCAAACGTTTCCCTTCCCAACAAGCCCGGGGACACATTCCCTCTGCTGACTGGCAGGTAGACTTCACCAACATGCCCACAGTATGGCACACTAAATACCTCCTTGTCTTTGTGGACACTTTCTCTGGTTGGATTGAGGCATTTCCCACTTCCAATAAAAAGGCTTCCACTTTAGCTTCAATCTTACTGACAGACATCATCCCCAGGTTTGGTATGCCCACTTCCCTACAATATGACAATGGCCCTGAGTTTACTTCTAGGATCACACAAAAGGTCTCTCAAGCCCTCTCCTTCAAGTGGCATTTCAACTGTCCATATTTCCCCCAGGCTTCAGGGAATGTGGAAAGGGTAAATCGTACTCTAAAGGAAGTCCTTACCAAATTGACAATGGAATTAAACTTAGACTGGGTCAAACTCCTTCCCTTGGCTTTGCTTCGAATCAGAGCTCTCCCTAAGAAACCATCTTTACTGTCTCCTTTTGAGATAATGTATGAAAGACATCTTATAACCCCTGCGTTGGTCATTTCACAAGGACCTCTCACCCGAGATTTGTCTTTGCCTCTCTTGCTTCATCTCCGCTCGGAACTCTGGAAATATCAGGACTGGCTTCTTCCGGACCCAGTCTCCTCTCCAAACACTCCTCCCTTAACACCTGTTAGTCTAGTCAATTATAATACCCCAGAGGAGAAAGGGACTCTTGCCCCAAAATGGGAAGGCCCCTATCCTGTCATTCTCTGTACCCCCACCGCCGCCAAACTCTTCTTACCAGACAACCGTCTCACTCCCTGGAATCACATGTCTAGGTTGAAGCCACATCACCAGGAGGCCCCACATGCTGACGACAGGGCCACCCCAGAGGAACTCCAAGAATCACCTCCTGAACCTCCCCTTTACTCCTGCTCTCCACACCCATCTCACCCATTTAAGTTGCGGCTCACACGGTTTTCCTTGCAGCCCAATTCCTCTTAAAGAAGGCACAATGAGCTCTCCCAACACCCTAGTCTTCTCTAACTGCTTGTTTTTTGTGCTCTGCTTATTTTCTGTGCTCTGTCAGGACTGGTCTTTACCCTCCTCACCTACCATGCATTTATTCACTCTTCGGGAACGATACTCAGAACATGGCATGCAGACGGTCTGCGGAGTGGATGCAACTACTTGCTTCATCCACAACTGCACCTCTATTTCCCTAAAATTGTCACCTTCAAGGACCTTCGTCCCTGGTAGCTGGAACTGGCCTTTCATTTGCTTCCTTTTTGATCAAACAAAAGATTATTGTCATTGGTGGCCTGAGATATATAATGGGTGCCCCTATTGGTCATGCAGGTTCCATGATGAACGTGGTAGCTATTCTTACCACTCACTCGGTTACCCTGAAGGGTGGACTTCTAGTTACATAAAGTGACATAAAGGCTCTTCATCCAATAACAATGGATGGTATACTTTAGATAAACCTGACCCCAAGGCCAAACGTTGGGGCTATGTTGAGTTTGCTGTCTATGCTCAGACAACCTCAGTCAGACCCACAGGGTGGATGACTATTGGCCGCACCCTGATTACGCCACCTAAGGCAACCATCCAGGTAGTCGAACACATTAAGGACTCAGAATCAAAACTTCGAGATTGTATCCATAGCTCATCCAAAGAGGATTCAGAGCCTTCAACCCCCTCAGGTCCCTCTCCCACATGGCTCAATTTGCTACACCAAACGTTTTGATTATTAAACTCCACCCGTCTTTCTTTGCCTACTTCTCAGTGCTTTCTCTGTGCTTCACTTAGTCGTCCACTTCTAGCAGCAGTCCCATTAGCAGCAGAAAATATTCCAGCAAAACCCTACAATTTCTCTAAAAAGGACAAACCCTACATGTGACACGTAACCCACTGTGGGAAAGTTATTCCACCAATACTTTATTTCCTTTCATCTGTTTCCACCTGCCAATAATGAATCCTTTACCCGTTTGTTCCTTGAGCTACAACACCCCATAGAGCCCTGTGTTTATGCAACCTGAACATTTCCTCTGGTGTAATGGGTCTTTAAGTACCTCAACGATCAATGTCTCTGGCACCTGTTTCTTGGTTACTGTAGTTCCTCAGCTATCTTTGTATACTCCCACCGAATTCCGACAGTTGGCCCTACCTTCCCGCACCCGTAAGGTAGTCTTTCTGCCGGTTCTGGTAGGCCTCATTTTAACAACCTCAGTGACGAGTCTCGGACTCTCTGGTGGAGCTATAGGTCATGCTCTATGGGCATCCAATGACCTTCAACAAAAACTGCAGGAAACACTCAATACCATGGCTGAGTCTCTGGGTTCCTTGCAGCGGCAGGTTACATCATTGGCACAAGTGGCTTTACAGAACCAAAGGGCAATTGATCTTCTCACTGCAGAAAAAGGTGTTACATGCCTATTCCTCAGATAGGAATTTTGCTATTATTTTAATGAATCTGGGCTAATAAAAAAAATGTTGTTAAATTGCAGGGATTATCGATTGAATTTCTCAAACATACCTCCTCCAATCCCATCATAGGGTTCTTCCAATCCTATCTTGCCATGTACTTACTACATATCTTGGGGCCCCTTATTGGGATGCTTCTTTTTGTGCTCTCTTGCCCTGCAAAATGAAGTGCCTTCAAACCCAACTGCAAAAAATTCCTAATCAAACTTTCAACCAGCTTTTGCTTAGGCACTACCAGCCTCTGATGACCGATGAACCCCCAACATCTCCAAGAGAACAGTAACTCAGTGATGAAGCTCACTACCAGGCATGATGGAATGCAATGGGTATCAGACAGCGGGAGACAACGAGCTCTGAGAACCTCTTAATCTGCCATCCTGGATTCATGAGTCTTTACCACCTTCTAAGATTTCTCATGGCCCTTGGCCTCTTCTATGTCAGTCCCCCAACATGGAACTTCTGCCAAAAAATGACATTTCCTTTAATTTTTATCTTCATTCTGTTTTTATTTGCTCTTATCTTCTTCAGGTGCTGGTGACGCCATGTCCAGGCAACGCTTCCAGTATTTCCTAGAGTCTCTGTTACAGGACCAGTGGCTGATACCAACAATCTCTTCCATCCAGGACTAGTTCCATGCCATCGACAACTTTGGCTTCAGGGAACATTCATTGACTTCACCCCTACGAAAGTAGCTGTCTATAGCCACTGGGTTTTATTTCTGGCTGCCATGATAATCCCAAACCTGCTCCATGAGCATTCCTCCACTTCTCTTTCTAGGCCCCACACCACCCCCACACAGCAGGAAGCAGCCGGATCTGACAAATGACGCCCCACTTCCTAAGAAAACAAAAAGGGTGGAATGTTGGGAAAAGAATAAATGGCAGCCATACCCCAGAGAAAAACCTCAACATGGCGCCTAAGGACTTCTTCTTCCTACCTTCTTCATTTCTGCAGTGGCGCAAAAAGTTCCCACCCTTGTGAACTCTCACGTCAGCGCCAATTTCAAATCTCACTTGTGGGGAACCTTAGCCCCAATGAGAACTAATTCCTGGGCTCTGGAGCTGATATCTGAAAGAACTTGCCAATAAACGGGTTGCTGCCATTTATCTAAGCCCTACCATCTCCCCCTTAGTTCTATATAAGCACACAGCTTTGAGCAATAAAATTGGAATTCTCCCGGTGAAGTGTCATTGCGTGGGGAATTATTTCACTCATGATCAGCAACAGGATATCCAAAGGTTCTCCAGTGCCACGTGGTCATGGGAATTTCAGAAATTTGATGGTATTTATTTAGCCATTTTTGAAGGATGAAGTTGGAGTCACTGTACGTTTCAATTAATGCAGGAACCATTATGTGGTGAGGAAGCTCATTTAAATTAAAACTCTGGAGAAATCTCACAGGCAAGGCTTCCCAAAGAGTGGCCAAAAGGTCACATGAAGCCAGGATCATTGAGGTCTACAATATGAGTTCCATATGTGTTTAGATTCTCAACTATGGCTGCCAAGTCTTTCAAAATAAAATCATGTGATATCCTGGCTGAGATTCTCACTGCACTGTGGAAAGACACCCTGGCACTCGATCTCAGTTTTCAAGGGAGGCTTCTCATGCGTGGCCTCCTAAAATCCCAACACATTTCATGGCAATACTTCTTTGAGGTAAATTCCAGAACTCAGTCTCTAAGAGGAATCATGCCAGAGTTCAAGCCCAGGTGGATCCAGTTATCTCTTCCAACCGCCAAACAAATGACCACAATTAAAACCAAACACTCCCACATGGCCCTCATCTTCTTCCATATAGACACTTATCATAACCTCTGGCTGGAGTTTTTCATGAGGGGTGCAGCCCAAGACAGTGTCAAAAATAAGCTCCCTTGCCCCTCATTTGCCTAAATTCAAGGTGGCCTGGACACCCATCCGGTGAACCAGGAGTGATCAGATAGGCTAGCTGTTAATACTGCTCTGCATCTCCAATTTGAGGCCTACTGACTGTCAGGTATAGATTCTTTATATGATTTGGAGCCATGAGAAAACCCAAAAACCTATGGGCTAGCCTCTGCAGGGCTGTGCATAACTCATTTGACCCAAAGGATCCGTATTCTCACTTGATGGTGGTCAGGAACCTTACAAATGAATGCGAGAGACTTCATTCACAATAATTGCTCTTTTGGCCATTTTGGTTTTGGATACACACATGGGATCTCTCTTTATATCCATCAGGTGCTGAGAATCTAAGCCACAACCTCACACAGGGCCAAGAGGCTGATTTAGACACATCCCTTTCCAAAGCAATTAAGCAAAGAGCCACAGGTGGTGCCCATTCATTTTCATTTGAAAACTGTTTTCTTCAGGCTTCACAAAGGGGTGGCCTGAGGCAAAGACCTTCCTGACATTCAGGGAAACAGAACAATTGATAAGCAAAAGGCCGAAAGCATGGTTTCTCAACTGAGACTTTCTTGGTCACACTGATATCTGTGTTTTCTGAGATGCTTGCCATTCCCTTCAGCTATCCAGGACATGGAAATGTCACAGAGCTTGGAGGTGGTACATATTTTGGACACAAAACCATGAGAATATTCTGGAGAGTGGTGAGAATTCTGGAAGAAACAGGAACTTAGGAAGGTAGCAGGTGTTGCCCATGGATAAGGCAAGCTGCAGTCCATTCATAAATTGGGCAGGATGAATGCCGGGAATCTTTCTACTATACAGGACATATCAATTGTTGCATTCTATTTTCTAATGTCTACAACCACGGACACAGTGGGATACACAGACATAGAAACACTTGCCTTGTCCAACGACTTACTAGAAGAAGACCACTCCAAATCAAACAAACCGTCTTTCCTACCTATTCTCAGATCATGAGACAAAACCACAAAATCACACCCACACCCACAAAGACACCTCCTTCCCCCATGTAACTCTGTGACTATCCGGAGTTTCCTCTGAGTGGTGGGCCATACTATGTTCCCCCAAAATGGCCTGTCCTATCTCAGATCTGGTCTCCTTGGCCAACTCTGTGAAGTTGTCAGGAGCCTGCGGTGAACCACTACCTACTTTCTCAGGAAAGGCCCCTATGCAGAGCTCTCCTGGTATTTGGCCATCCTCACATCTGTAGGTACCAAGAAAGACTGACACTCTCCTTGGTAAATTCAAACAAGTGACCCTACTGGGTCTGGGACTGGACTGGCTCCGGGTGCCTGGCTTCCTGGATCCCAAGTTAAGAGAGTTCCATCACCAAGGAAGTGAGGTAGATCACTTCTTCAGGAACTGAATGAGGTCATTGCCTTGACAACCACTTTGTCCTAACAGTTGCTTTCAAGAGTCCCATGAGATGGAGGCTGCCCCTACTTCCTGTGACACTTTCACAAGTTAGAATGGTATATAAACCATGGGCACCCGGGAACAGCTCTCCACCTAGCACTGTTTTGGTCCATCTTCTCTACATTAAGAAGAGAGAGGCTGATTCATACACATCCCTTCATGCTGACAAGGTTGTTTGCCATAGAAGATGACTTTTCTCTCTCAGGTCTTTCGTAGCTGCCTACATCTTCTCAAGGGATCATTTCTGCATGGACCTTTGATGTTCTCAACAGCTGGAACATGCCCTACATTCCTGTATTTTAAGAGCAACCCTGTCCCTGCTGTTCTGTAAAGTTCGATTGAGAGAACAATGTATGGTTTTGGGTTAGTAACATGTTCAATTTGGGGTTAGGAATCCTTCTGCATGACGAATAATGGTATTGGGAAACTATGATATTTACAAGAATATATAGGTGAAATATAAGTATAAAAAGAGAAATCTATGGAAGATATGAAGTCCAGAAGGGCATTGGGCCCTTAATTGGTACACTTAGCTTTGAATTATTTAAGGGAAATTGCTTGGAAATGAAAGGAGACCCTCAGATAAATCTATATACA
Organism: Callospermophilus lateralis; assembly: GCF_048772815.1. Classification (NCBI taxonomy): domain Eukaryota; kingdom Metazoa; phylum Chordata; class Mammalia; order Rodentia; family Sciuridae; genus Callospermophilus; species Callospermophilus lateralis. Next base: position 303,200 of record NW_027512666.1, on the reverse strand, counting down.
ATGGCATAGGAGCTTGTACCTTGGATGATTGAATGTCGAAGAGAACATCCACTCAAAAAGGGATAGTCGGTAGGATTAGGAAGATAGTCAGTAGGTTTACAAAGAAGAGTGAGAATAGGATTTAGACCAAAAGTTCTTAAGCAATAGGGTTTCAGGTAGACAGTGAATGTAAATGTCAGCACAAGTGAAGAGTCAGTCACAATGATGAACAGGGGAAAATATGTAGGAAAATAGATATAAATAGAGACATTACTAAATCAGGCAAAGTATAAAGTGAGTGATAGGATTAGACATTTTCAACAGGCTTGAGGTTGAATATATAATCTTAGGAAGAAACAAAAATGTAGTCACCAATAAGATTGACATTTGAGAGCATTAGGCCACCTGGACATGGAAGGTTTTAGTAATCCATGCTCACTTTCCATTTAGGCTTTGGTACAAACTTAAGGGTGACCTTTGATTTTTTTGTACAGAATATATACTGTGATAAAATGTATATATAGATCAGGTGACATGAGTATTTCTTCCACCATTTTTTGAGGAATATTTTGAAAACGTATAAATTAGTATTGAGGGTAAAAATAGGTGTACCCTGTGTCTATGAATATAGAGATAATGCATGAATAGATCATACAGTTAATAAATAATATAACTGGTTCCCCTTTAAATAATGTATTGAATTGATATCTGAAAATATATAAGAAATCATATATTTTTTTTAATTAATTTTTATTGTAGGTTGTTCAAAACATTACATAGTTCTTGATATATCATATTTCACACTTTGATTCAAGAGGGATATGAGCTCCCATTTTTACCCCATATACAGATTGCAGAATCACATCAGTTGCAGAACCATTGATTTACATATTGCCATTCTGGTGTCTGTTGTATTCTGCTGCCTTTTCTATCCTCTACTATCCCCCCTCCCCCCTCCCCTCCCCTCTTCTCTCTCTACCCCCTCTACTGTAGTTCATTTCTCCCCCTTATATTTTCCTCCTTTCCCCTCACATCCTCTTGTATGTAATTTTGTATACCCCTAAGGGTCTCCTTCCATTTACATGCAATTTCCCTTCTCTCTCCCTTTCCCTCCCACCTCTCATCCCTCTTTAATGTTAATCTTCTTCTCATGCTCTTCGTCCCTACTCTGTTCTTAGTTACTCTCCTTATATCAAAGAAGACATTTGGCATTTGTTTTTAAGGGATTGGCTAGCTTCACTTAGCATAATCTGCTCTAATGCCATCCATTTCCCTCCAAATTCTATGATTTTGTCATTTCTTAATGCAGAGTAATACTCCATTGTGTATAAATGCCACATTTTTTTTATCCATTCGTCTATTGAAGGGCATCTAGGTTGGTTCCACAGTCTTGCTATTGTGAATTGTGCTGCTATGAACATGGATGTAGCAGTGTCCCTATAGTGTGCTCTTTTTAGGTCTTTAGGGAATAGACCGAGTAGGGGAATAGCTGGATCAAATGGTGGTTCCATTCCGAGCTTTCCAAGAAATCTCCATACTGCTTTCCAAATTGGCCGCACCAATTTGCAGTCCCACCAGCAATGTACAAGAGTACCCTTTTCCCCACATCCTCGCCAGCACTTGATGCTGTTTGACTTCCTAATGGCTGCCAATCTTACTGGAGTGAGATGGTATCTTAGGGTGGTTTTGATTTGCATTTCTCTGACTGCTAGAGATGGTGAGCATTTTTTCATATACTTGTTGATTGATTGTATGTCCTCCTCTGAGAAATTTCTGTTCAGGTCCTAGGCCCATTTGTTGATTGGATTATTCGTTATCTCATTGTCTAATTTTTTTAGTTCTTTGTATATTCTGGATATTATGGCTCTGTCTGAAGTGTGAGGAGTAAAGATTTGTTCCCAGGACGTAGGCTCCCTATTTACCTCTCTTATTGTTTCTTTTGCTGAGAAAAAACTTTTTAGTTTGAGTAAGTCCCATTTGTTGATTCTAGTTATTAACTGTTGTGCTATGGGTGTCCTATTGAGGAATTTGGAGCCCGACCCCACAGTATGTAGATCATAGCCAACATTTTCCTCTATCAAATGCCATGTCTCTGATTTGATATCAAGTTCCTTGATCCACTTTGAGTTAATTTTGTGCATGGCGAGAGAAAGGGATTCAGTTTCATTTTGTTGCAAATGGATTTCCAGTTTTCCCAACACCATTTGTTGAAGATGCTATCCTTCTTCCATTGCATGCTTTTAGCCCCTTTATCGAATATAAGATAGTTGTAGTTTTGTGGATTGGCTTCTGTGTCCTCTATTCTGTACCATTTGTCCACCCGCCGGTTTTGTTACCAGTACCATGGTGTTTTTGTTACTATTGCTCTGTAGTATAGTTTGAAGTCTGGTATAGCTATCCCGCCTGATTCACACTTCCTGCTTAGCATTGTTTTTGCTATTCTGGGTCTTTTATTTTTCCATATGAATTTCATGATTGCTTTCTCTATTTCTACAAGAAATGCCGTTGGGATTTTGATTGGCATTGGATTAAACCTATAGAGAACTTTTGGTATTATCGCCATTTTGATGTTGTTACTTCTACCTATCCATGAACAGGGTATATTTTCCATCTTCTAAGATCTTCTTCTATTTCTTTCTTTAGGGTTCTGTAGTTTTCATTGTATAAGTCTTTCACCTCTTTTGTTAGGTTGATTCCCAAGTATTTTACTTTTATTGAGGATATTGTGAATGGGGTGGTTGTCCTCATTTCCATTTCAGAGGATTTGTCGCTGATATACAGGAATGCCTTTGATTTATGCGTGTTGATTTTATAGCCTGCCACTTTGCTGAATTCATTTATTAGCTCTAATAGTTTCTTTGTAGACCCTTTTGGGTCTGCTAGGTATCGAATCATGTCATCTGCAAATAGTGATAATTTGAGTTCTTCTTTTCTATTTTTATGCCTTTATTTTTTTTCGTCTGTCTAATTGCTCTGGCCAGTGATTCGAGAACTATGTTGAACAGAAGTGGTGAGAGAGGGCATCCCTGTCTTGTTCCAGATTTTAGAGGGAATGCCTTCAGTTTTTCTCCATTCAGAATGATGCTAGCCTGAGGCTTAGCATAGATTGCTTTTACAATATTGAGGTATGTTCCTGTTATCCCTAGTTTTTCTAGAGTTTTGAATATAAAGGGATGCTCTACTTTGTCGAATGCTTTTTCCACATCTATCGAGATGATCAT
>NW_027512665.1:300000-414001 GCF_048772815.1 Callospermophilus lateralis | reverse complement strand
AGAACAATATAATGGGAATCTGAGTGCACATTCCGGTTTGAACTCAATCTAGGTAACATGGATTTATCTCTGTGTAATAGGCCTGCTTCTGAAAAACACAATGTAGAGCTCCAAAAGCAGAACGATACTCTCAGAATACCATGTTATGTTTGTAAATAGATAGACAGATAGATATACAGAAATCAAAAATCTGAAAACGGTCTGGAAGTGTACATTTCAATAAATTACAATGTCAGTAGTGGGGGATTAATAGCAGATCAAGAAGACTGTATCTGCATGCGAAATGGTTCAATTTTTGAAAGAGTTTTTTAAATGAAAATGGACAAAAAATTGAAAGGGTTACAGTAAGTGTTGAGGAGTGACTTGACAAAAGGAGCACAGAGGTGAGAAAGAATTAAGTTGAGTTCAATAGAACCAGGTATAATTTCTGTACACATGACTCCATGAACAGGAGCAAAGGGGACACTTAAAGAAATCATAGGACTAAGGAGAGATCAGGATTAGGAGGGTTTGTACTAGTCTAGAAATGCTCACCTGAAAACCAACTAAAGTTCTCAACTCCTTCTTCTGAGGAACATTAGCTGTGCCGTGCTTTTCAAAAATGACTTGTCATGACTGATTTATGCCCATGTTAGCAACTCTTCTGAAATTACTTTGAAAGTAGACTCATGTGAGAGTTTCTCTTTAGAGATAATTCAAATTACTTGCATAGGAAGTGGCAGCAGGTCTGGGGATGTTGTAGCTCAGTGGCAGTGACCTTGCCTAGCTTGGGGCTGGCCTGCCATGGACTTTCACCCCAAACACTTGCAAGAAAAGAGAAGGAAGGGAAGGGAGAGAGAAAGTTGGAAGGGAGGAAGGCAAAGTTGGAGGGATGGAGGGAGGTAGAAAAGAAGGAAGAAGAAAAGGAGAAAAACCAGGAAGGGAGGAAGGAAGGTAGGAAATAGGGAGAGCACAAGGGCAGGGAAAGGACTGAGTCACTCAAACAAAAGGCAAGGGACACAAAGACCAATATAGGCCATAAAAGCTGTTTGAACAGTTTAGTCAGCTTTAGAATTTGAGTGACATCAAACTGAATGTTATTATGACTGGATGGAATCTTCCTACTAACCCCGCCTTGGCCTGGCCTAAACCAAATCAAGGGGTGGGTGGCATGGAGAGGAATTCTCTCTGGCTGGAGTGGGAGGGACCTAAACCTGTGGCACTTGAGGATGCACCGGGTAGGGAAGCGGACAAGACTGCTCTGATGGGCAGTTGAGCACAACAAGGCTCCTGGGAGCCTTTGATCATGGCTCCCACCGCCATACGCCCACCACCCACCATACGCCCAGCCCCTGAAGGGGATCACAGTGGTCTGCTCCGTTGCCTGGTGCAGGTTGGAGTTCCTGACCAAACACCTGAGTGTCCACAGCCTGTGTTGGCCTGCCTGGGCAGGCTGTGGTTGTGGTGGCAAGAGCCAAAGCTGTGTTGGCGTGATGGAGGAGCCAAGGGCTGCCTCTCAGCCATACTAGTGGGTGGTTCTGGAAGAAGCACCCAGGGTTGTGGCAGCATTGTCCGAAGACATGAAGCCAGGCCATCTTCCTTATGGCTTTCCTTGGGAGTTGGTGATGTGTACAGCTCTTGGATTTTCCGCTGTTCTCTCACTTTTCTGGAGAGGTTTTCAGTCGGTTCGTAGCAGGCTTTACGTGGGAAGAGAAAAAAGGCTGGCTCTAAATCTTGCTGGACTTATTGAGGCAAAATGTGGACTTCTTGAAAAAGTGAGCCTTGTTGAAAAAGAACATGAAGGCTTAGAATCATCTTTAAAGGATTGCAGGTTTGAGAAGGGTTCAAGGGAAGCACGACAGCTGGAGGCAACCGACGAAAAGCTGCATAGGTCCGAATCCAGCCATGGCGTTGAAGTGCTCTTTCTAGAAGAAGAGCTCAAAGCACAGAAGGCTCAACATGGTCAACAGGATGAAACGATGGCGCATCTATCAAGAAGGATACAGTCCCTCCAAGGTGAATCTGAATCCCTCAGATCACAAATAGCTGAAGCTAAAACAAACTGGAGACTCTTTCAAGTGAATGAGGAAGAACTGAAGCTGGCAATCAAAGAGGTTTTGAATGAAGGATCCCTACTTCCGCAAACGCAGAGACCAACAATACAAGGAGAAGCTGAAGCACAGAGGGAACAAGGAGGTGTCCAATATAAAGCAAAAATCATATTAGAGGACTCTAAATTAGCTGGAGAACAAGTTCTAAGGGACACAGAAAATCACATGGAGTCTCTGAGTGAATGCTTGCTGAAGATGATGGATAGGTCTTCTCCAAGCCTGGGAGCCCAAAGGGATGGTGGTCACCTGGAACTGGGAAAGACGAGTGAACCCGAAATTGGTGCTCACTTGGAGGATGAGTCCAAAGGAGCTTTGAGGAACCTGGTTTATGGTGATAAGCTAAAGGCCTCCTTAGAAATCTTGGAAGGAGGAAGAATTCAAAAATGTACTTTCTCATCTGAAGTGGAGAAAACCACGGAAGACCTTACAGAACACCTTAAAAGTCTGCAGACTGAACAGGCATCCTTGCAGTCAGAAAATGCACAGCTGCAAAGTGAGAATGAGACCCTACAGAAGAACTTTAAAGTCATGATGGAACGCTATCAAGAAAATATGATGAAACTGCACAGGAAATTAAGAGTGGAGGAAAACTACCGTGTGGAGCAAGAGGAGAAACTTTCCAAAGTCGAAGAAAAGATGAGCCATACAATAAAAGAGCTGGAGACCTACAGAAAGAGAGCCCAATATCTTGAAGAACAATTGCAGAGTACCATTCATTCCTGTCTGGGGAAGATTATTTCCTCTGAGAAAGAAGCACATGCTAGTGAGTTGGCAGCTCGGCTTGCTGAAAGAAACCTCAGTTATTTCAGGAAACAAAATGCACGCAACAGACAAAAATTAACTGAGAAGGAGCTTAGATTTGAACTTGTAGAAAAAGATCCCTATGATGCACTGGATGTTTCCAACTCAGCAATGGGCAGAAAGCCTTCTCCAAATGGGCCCTCACCAATAGGTCACCCTTCATCTGAAAGGAGACCTCCTCATTTGGAAAAGAGTGGTCCACTCACACTCTCACCTTTCACTCCAGTGGGAGGAGGAGGAGGGTCAAGGGGCCCTGGAGAATCCTCTGCACCATGCGACTAGCAGTAAAGGAAGAGAATCCAGCTGTCATAAGTTCACTGATTTTCAGAGAGCACCTTCTCAGACTGGGCCCCTCTCTCCTCCAGGGGAACAGGCCAGCAGGCTGATGATCCCTCCGCCAGGCCAACCATATTCTTCTGATGCACGTCTTCCTCTACAAAGGCAAGATAGGTTTTACTCAAATTGTGGTAGAGCATCGGGACCAGCAGAACACAGAATTCCTAATATGCCTCCTTTGGACTCTGATGTGCCTGATTCACCTCTCCATGCTGAAAACCAAGCAACTGGCTCTGGCTCTGTGTTGGCACCTTTCCCTCCAGTCAGAGGTGCCTTGCTTCCAGTTGACCCAAGGAGTCAGTTCATGAGAAGAGGACCTTTTTTTTCCTCCACCTCTCCCAGGAAACTTGTCTGGGAACCTGGAGATTATGTTCCACCTGACCCGCCACCCACTCCATTTCCAATGCGAAGTGTCTATGCAGGGAGGGGGTTTTCCTCACAATCTTCCCCCAAGAGCTGGAATTCAGCCCTCTACACCCCCATTCTGAAAGTACAAGTGAGTTCCCTGAAGGGTTCCTTCCACCTGCAAATGAGCCTGTTACTCAACATCCAGAACCAAACAAGAAACCTCATGCTGTTGCTCTCTCTTCAAATGTAATTTGACTTATCTCTCATTTTTAGTTTTTAAGTAACTGCTTTTACTTCAGTAATTGACTATACTTTGGCTCCAATTGAAGCTCAATGAAACAATAATCCTTAAGATACTATTTTGTAAATAAAGATGGTTTACGTAGGAATCTTACGAGTAAATTATTCCTATTTTATGTCATTCCAGAGAACAGCATTTAATCTGATGAAGCCACTCTTACATAAACAAGAATGGGAGTTCTAGGTACTTGTAATCTAGCTGATGGAAATATCTTTTAAACTCCCAACAAAGAAGTGTACTTAGTATGACTGTAGCAAATGTAAAGTGACTTTAGGCTTAATGAAAAAGTGTCACTGATTTAGAGACTGGTTGGGCATTTCAGCTAGTTTTTCCATATCAGAATAACTAGAGCATGGGAGGACTAAAGGAGAGAACACAACTAAACATGTCACGGAAACAGGAGATCTCAACTACAAAGAAAAATGAAGACCTCTTTTTTATATTGGTTGCTTAAAACCTTACATAGCTCTTGAGATACCATATTTCCTACATTAGACTCAAGTGAGTTATGAACTCCCATTTTGACCCCATATTCAGATTGCACAATCACATTGTTTACACATCCACGTTTTTACTACTCATCATCTTCTTCTATTTCTCCTCCTCCTCCTCCTCTTCCTCCTACTCCTGATACCTTTAATTCATTCATCATACACTCATGCATTGGTTCATTCATTCCTTTCACACATGGTGTTGGGGATCCAACTCAGGACCTTTGAAAGTGTGAAGCCAGCACTCTAGTGCTGAGCCAAAACCCCAGCACCTGTCTTTTGGATTTTATGACTGTTTATATGAAATTCAGAATCGCATTCTGCTATGGTTCACTGATATGTGGATTGACCTAGTCCTTGTTTTCTGGGAGACTTTTGGAAAATATACATGAATTATTAGGAGATTGAAATGAAGAAACAAAGAGGAAATTCCCCAATTTCTTATTGTTAGATTCCATACTCTGACTCTGCCTACCTACTGTAAAAACTTTTAAACTCTTACTCCCCATTTCTATATCATTGCCAACAAGTGAACATTCACTGCCCTGCAACAAACCAGAGAACTCACATTGAACAATGTTTCCCCAGTAGAGACCAAGACACAATACTTATTAAAAAAATACCCTAGTTATGAATTAGTAGGTAAAGCTTTATTTGAGTGTTAAATGTGCTCTAATTATGTGTTTGTGTGTTTGTTGGTGTGTGTGGTGTGTGGGCGTGTGTGCTTGTGTGTAAAACAAGCACTGAGGTGTAAAATAAATGCAGGATTGCAACGGCCTTCTTAAAAATAAGAAGCAACTTTATCACATTTGAAGCCCAGTGAAGAATCTGCCTGCTACTTAACCTACAATTAATTGAAATGTGAAAAATTCAGGCCTAGAAAAACAAAGCCAACATACATACTGAATCTAATCAGTCTGTCTCACCTGTTTTCTAACCAATCCTTTAAATAAACCTAAATGGCCAGCGTAAAACATCAGTTGTTCTAAACGAGTGGACGGATGTCCCCTGTCATGGGCTGTGTAAAATAAATGGAGGATCCGGCACTGATTGTTATCTAGAATGACTTCTGCCTGAACTACTATTGGAGAATTGTTGCTGATATACTGCGGTTCTTATACCAGTAAACTGGAATGAAGGTAATTTCAGGCTGCAAAGGAATAAATTGATTTTACTAACTGGTTTTTGGAAAACACTGCCATGAAAAATTATCAATATGTTCATAAAGGAATCTACATGTCTCTTCACAAGGGTTTTACTTAATGGGGGAGGTGGTGAGGTCTGGATATAACTGAACTGTCCATTAGTAGGTAGAACAATATAATGGGAATCTGAGTGCACATTCCGGTTTGAACTCAATCTAGGTAACATGGATTTATCTCTGTGTAATAGGCCTGCTTCTGAAAAACACAATGTAGAGCTCCAAAAGCAGAACGATACTCTCAGAATACCATGTTATGTTTGTAAATAGATAGACAAATAGATATACAGAAATCAAAAATCTGAAAACGGTCTGGAAGTGTACATTTCAATAAATTACAATGTCAGTAGTGGGGGATTAATAGCAGATCAAGAAGACTGTATCTGGATGCGAAATGGTTCAATTTTTGAAAGAGTTTTTTAAATGAAAATGGACAAAAAATTGAAAGGGTTACAGTAAGTGTTGAGGAGTGACTTGACAAAAGGAGCACAGAGGTGAGAAAGAATTAAGTAGAGTTCAATAGAACCAGGTATAATTTCTGTACACATGACTCCATGAACAGGAGCAAAGGGGACACTTAAAGAAATCATAGGACTAAGGAGAGATCAGGATTAGGAGGGTTTGTACTAGTCTAGAAATGCTGACCTGAAAACCAACTAAAGTTCTCAACTCCTTCTTCTGAGGAACATTAGCTGTGCCGTGCTTTTCAAAAATGACTTGTCATGACTGATTTATGCCCATGTTAGCAACTCTTCTGAAATTACTTTGAAAGTAGACTCATGTGAGAGTTTCTCTTTAGAGATAATTCAAATTACTTGCATAGGAAGTGGCAGCAGGTCTGGGGATGTTGTAGCTCAGTGGCAGTGACCTTGCCTAGCTTGGGGCTGGCCTGCCATGGACTTTCACCCCAAACACTTGCAAGAAAAGAGAAGGAAGGGAAGGGAGAGAGAAAGTTGGAAGGGAGGAAGGCAAAGTTGGAGGGATGGAGGGAGGTAGAAAAGAAGGAAGAAGAAAAGGAGAAAAACCAGGAAGGGAGGAAGGAAGGTAGGAAATAGGGAGACACAAGGGCAGGGAAAGGACTGAGTCACTCAAACAAAAGGCAAGGGACACAAAGACCAATATAGGCCATAAAAGCTGTTTGAACAGTTTAGTCAGCTTTAGAATTTGAGTGACATCAAACTGAATGTTATTATGACTGGATGGAATCTTCCTACTAACCCCGCCTTGGCCTGGCCTAAACCAAATCAAGGGGTGGGTGGCATGGAGAGGAATTCTCTCTGGCTGGAGTGGGAGGGACCTAAACCTGTGGCACTTGAGGATGCACCGGGTAGGGAAGCGGACAAGACTGCCCTGATGGGCAGTTGAGCACAACAAGGCTCCTGGGAGCCTTTGATCATGGCTCCCACCGCCATACGCCCACCACCCACCATACGCCCAGCCCCTGAAGGGGATCACAGTGGTCTGCTCCGTTGCCTGGTGCAGGTTGGAGTTCCTGACCAAACACCTGAGTGTCCACAGCCTGTGTTGGCCTGCCTGGGCAGGCTGTGGTTGTGGTGGCAAGAGCCAAAGCTGTGTTGGCGTGATGGAGGAGCCAAGGGCTGCCTCTCAGCCATACTAGTGGGTGGTTCTGGAAGAAGCACCCAGGGTTGTGGCAGCATTGTCCGAAGACATGAAGCCAGGCCATCTTCCTTATGGCTTTCCTTGGGAGTTGGTGATGTGTACAGCTCTTGGATTTTCCGCTGTTCTCTCACTTTTCTGGAGAGGTTTTCAGTCGGTTCGTAGCAGGCTTTACGTGGGAAGAGAAAAAAGGCTGGCTCTAAATCTTGCTGGACTTATTGAGGCAAAATGTGGACTTCTTGAAAAAGTGAGCCTTGTTGAAAAAGAACATGAAGGCTTAGAATCATCTTTAAAGGATTGCAGGTTTGAGAAGGGTTCAAGGGAAGCACGACAGCTGGAGGCAACCGACGAAAAGCTGCATAGGTCCGAATCCAGCCATGGCGTTGAAGTGCTCTTTCTAGAAGAAGAGCTCAAAGCACAGAAGGCTCAACATGGTCAACAGGATGAAACGATGGCGCATCTATCAAGAAGGATACAGTCCCTCCAAGGTGAATCTGAATCCCTCAGATCACAAATAGCTGAAGCTAAAACAAACTGGAGACTCTTTCAAGTGAATGAGGAAGAACTGAAGCTGGCAATCAAAGAGGTTTTGAATGAAGGATCCCTACTTCCGCAAACGCAGAGACCAACAATACAAGGAGAAGCTGAAGCACAGAGGGAACAAGGAGGTGTCCAATATAAAGCAAAAATCATATTAGAGGACTCTAAATTAGCTGGAGAACAAGTTCTAAGGGACACAGAAAATCACATGGAGTCTCTGAGTGAATGCTTGCTGAAGATGATGGATAGGTCTTCTCCAAGCCTGGGAGCCCAAAGGGATGGTGGTCACCTGGAACTGGGAAAGACGAGTGAACCCGAAATTGGTGCTCACTTGGAGGATGAGTCCAAAGGAGCTTTGAGGAACCTGGTTTATGGTGATAAGCTAAAGGCCTCCTTAGAAATCTTGGAAGGAGGAAGAATTCAAAAATGTACTTTCTCATCTGAAGTGGAGAAAACCACGGAAGACCTTACAGAACACCTTAAAAGTCTGCAGACTGAACAGGCATCCTTGCAGTCAGAAAATGCACAGCTGCAAAGTGAGAATGAGACCCTACAGAAGAACTTTAAAGTCATGATGGAACGCTATCAAGAAAATATGATGAAACTGCACAGGAAATTAAGAGTGGAGGAAAACTACCGTGTGGAGCAAGAGGAGAAACTTTCCAAAGTCGAAGAAAAGATGAGCCATACAATAAAAGAGCTGGAGACCTACAGAAAGAGAGCCCAATATCTTGAAGAACAATTGCAGAGTACCATTCATTCCTGTCTGGGGAAGATTATTTCCTCTGAGAAAGAAGCACATGCTAGTGAGTTGGCAGCTCGGCTTGCTGAAAGAAACCTCAGTTATTTCAGGAAACAAAATGCACGCAACAGACAAAAATTAACTGAGAAGGAGCTTAGATTTGAACTTGTAGAAAAAGATCCCTATGATGCACTGGATGTTTCCAACTCAGCAATGGGCAGAAAGCCTTCTCCAAATGGGCCCTCACCAATAGGTCACCCTTCATCTGAAAGGAGACCTCCTCATTTGGAAAAGAGTGGTCCACTCACACTCTCACCTTTCACTCCAGTGGGAGGAGGAGGAGGGTCAAGGGGCCCTGGAGAATCCTCTGCACCATGCGACTAGCAGTAAAGGAAGAGAATCCAGCTGTCATAAGTTCACTGATTTTCAGAGAGCACCTTCTCAGACTGGGCCCCTCTCTCCTCCAGGGGAACAGGCCAGCAGGCTGATGATCCCTCCGCCAGGCCAACCATATTCTTCTGATGCACGTCTTCCTCTACAAAGGCAAGATAGGTTTTACTCAAATTGTGGTAGAGCATCGGGACCAGCAGAACACAGAATTCCTAATATGCCTCCTTTGGACTCTGATGTGCCTGATTCACCTCTCCATGCTGAAAACCAAGCAACTGGCTCTGGCTCTGTGTTGGCACCTTTCCCTCCAGTCAGAGGTGCCTTGCTTCCAGTTGACCCAAGGAGTCAGTTCATGAGAAGAGGACCTTTTTTTTCCTCCACCTCTCCCAGGAAACTTGTCTGGGAACCTGGAGATTATGTTCCACCTGACCCGCCACCCACTCCATTTCCAATGCGAAGTGTCTATGCAGGGAGGGGGTTTTCCTCACAATCTTCCCCCAAGAGCTGGAATTCAGCCCTCTACACCCCCATTCTGAAAGTACAAGTGAGTTCCCTGAAGGGTTCCTTCCACCTGCAAATGAGCCTGTTACTCAACATCCAGAACCAAACAAGAAACCTCATGCTGTTGCTCTCTCTTCAAATGTAATTTGACTTATCTCTCATTTTTAGTTTTTAAGTAACTGCTTTTACTTCAGTAATTGACTATACTTTGGCTCCAATTGAAGCTCAATGAAACAATAATCCTTAAGATACTATTTTGTAAATAAAGATGGTTTACGTAGGAATCTTACGAGTAAATTATTCCTATTTTATGTCATTCCAGAGAACAGCATTTAATCTGATGAAGCCACTCTTACATAAACAAGAATGGGAGTTCTAGGTACTTGTAATCTAGCTGATGGAAATATCTTTTAAACTACCAACAAAGAAGTGTACTTAGTATGACTGTAGCAAATGTAAAGTGACTTTAGGCTTAATGAAAAAGTGTCACTGATTTAGAGACTGGTTGGGCATTTCAGCTAGTTTTTCCATATCAGAATAACTAGAGCATGGGAGGACTAAAGGAGAGAACACAACTAAACATGTCACGGAAACAGAAGATCTCAACTACAAAGAAAAATGAAGACCTCTTTTTTATATTGGTTGCTTAAAACCTTACATAGCTCTTGAGATACCATATTTCCTACATTAGACTCAAGTGAGTTATGAACTCCCATTTTGACCCCATATTCAGATTGCACAATCACATTGTTTACACATCCACGTTTTTACTACTCATCATCTTCTTCTATTTCTCCTCCTCCTCCTCCTCTTCCTCCTACTCCTGATACCTTTAATTCATTCATCATACACTCATGCATTGGTTCATTCATTCCTTTCACACATGGTGTTGGGGATCCAACTCAGGACCTTTGAAAGTGTGAAGCCAGCACTCTAGTGCTGAGCCAAAACCCCAGCACCTGTCTTTTGGATTTTATGACTGTTTATATGAAATTCAGAATCGCATTCTGCTATGGTTCACTGATATGTGGATTGACCTAGTCCTTGTTTTCTGGGAGACTTTTGGAAAATATACATGAATTATTAGGAGATTGAAATGAAGAAACAAAGAGGAAATTCCCCAATTTCTTATTGTTAGATTCCATACTCTGACTCTGCCTACCTACTGTAAAAACTTTTAAACTCTTACTCCCCATTTCTATATCATTGCCAACAAGTGAACATTCACTGCCCTGCAACAAACCAGAGAACTCACATTGAACAATGTTTCCCCAGTAGAGACCAAGACACAATACTTATTAAAAAAATACCCTAGTTATGAATTAGTAGGTAAAGCTTTATTTGAGTGTTAAATGTGCTCTAATTATGTGTTTGTGTGTTTGTTGGTGTGTGTGGTGTGTGGGCGTGTGTGCTTGTGTGTAAAACAAGCACTGAGGTGTAAAATAAATGCAGGATTGCAACGGCCTTCTTAAAAATAAGAAGCAACTTTATCACATTTGAAGCCCAGTGAAGAATCTGCCTGCTACTTAACCTACAATTAATTGAAATGTGAAAAATTCAGGCCTAGAAAAACAAAGCCAACATACATACTGAATCTAATCAGTCTGTCTCACCTGTTTTCTAACCAATCCTTTAAATAAACCTAAATGGCCAGCGTAAAACATCAGTTGTTCTAAACGAGTGGACGGATGTCCCCTGTCATGGGCTGTGTAAAATAAATGGAGGATCCGGCACTGATTGTTATCTAGAATGACTTCTGCCTGAACTACTATTGGAGAATTGTTGCTGATATACTGCGGTTCTTATACCAGTAAACTGGAATGAAGGTAATTTCAGGCTGCAAAGGAATAAATTGATTTTACTAACTGGTTTTTGGAAAACACTGCCATGAAAAATTATCAATATGTTCATAAAGGAATCTACATGTCTCTTCACAAGGGTTTTACTTAATGGGGGAGGTGGTGAGGTCTGGATATAACTGAACTGTCCATTAGTAGGTAGAACAATATAATGGGAATCTGAGTGCACATTCCGGTTTGAACTCAATCTAGGTAACATGGATTTATCTCTGTGTAATAGGCCTGCTTCTGAAAAACACAATGTAGAGCTCCAAAAGCAGAACGATACTCTCAGAATACCATGTTATGTTTGTAAATAGATAGACAGATAGATATACAGAAATCAAAAATCTGAAAACGGTCTGGAAGTGTACATTTCAATAAATTACAATGTCAGTAGTGGGGGATTAATAGCAGATCAAGAAGACTGTATCTGCATGCGAAATGGTTCAATTTTTGAAAGAGTTTTTTAAATGAAAATGGACAAAAAATTGAAAGGGTTACAGTAAGTGTTGAGGAGTGACTTGACAAAAGGAGCACAGAGGTGAGAAAGAATTAAGTAGAGTTCAATAGAACCAGGTATAATTTCTGTACACATGACTCCATGAACAGGAGCAAAGGGGACACTTAAAGAAATCATAGGACTAAGGAGATATCAGGATTAGGAGGGTTTGTACTAGTCTAGAAATGCTGACCTGAAAACCAACTAAAGTTCTCAACTCCTTCTTCTGAGGAACATTAGCTGTGCCGTGCTTTTCAAAAATGACTTGTCATGACTGATTTATGCCCATGTTAGCAACTCTTCTGAAATTACTTTGAAAGTAGACTCATGTGAGAGTTTCTCTTTAGAGATAATTCAAATTACTTGCATAGGAAGTGGCAGCAGGTCTGGGGATGTTGTAGCTCAGTGGCAGTGACCTTGCCTAGCTTGGGGCTGGCCTGCCATGGACTTTCACCCCAAACACTTGCAAGAAAAGAGAAGGAAGGGAAGGGAGAGAGAAAGTTGGAAGGGAGGAAGGCAAAGTTGGAGGGATGGAGGGAGGTAGAAAAGAAGGAAGAAGAAAAGGAGAAAAACCAGGAAGGGAGGAAGGAAGGTAGGAAATAGGGAGAGCACAAGGGCAGGGAAAGGACTGAGTCACTCAAACAAAAGGCAAGGGACACAAAGACCAATATAGGCCATAAAAGCTGTTTGAACAGTTTAGTCAGCTTTAGAATTTGAGTGACATCAAACTGAATGTTATTATGACTGGATGGAATCTTCCTACTAACCCCGCCTTGGCCTGGCCTAAACCAAATCAAGGGGTGGGTGGCATGGAGAGGAATTCTCTCTGGCTGGAGTGGGAGGGACCTAAACCTGTGGCACTTGAGGATGCACCGGGTAGGGAAGCGGACAAGACTGCCCCTGATGGGCAGTTGAGCACAACAAGGCTCCTGGGAGCCTTTGATCATGGCTCCCACCGCCATACGCCCACCCACCCACCATACGCCCAGCCCCTGAAGGGGATCACAGTGGTCTGCTCCGTTGCCTGGTGCAGGTTGGAGTTCCTGACCAAACACCTGAGTGTCCACAGCCTGTGTTGGCCTGCCTGGGCAGGCTGTGGTTGTGGTGGCAAGAGCCAAAGCTGTGTTGGCGTGATGGAGGAGCCAAGGGCTGCCTCTCAGCCATACTAGTGGGTGGTTCTGGAAGAAGCACCCAGGGTTGTGGCAGCATTGTCCGAAGACATGAAGCCAGGCCATCTTCCTTATGGCTTTCCTTGGGAGTTGGTGATGTGTACAGCTCTTGGATTTCCGCTGTTCTCTCACTTTTCTGGAGAGGTTTTCAGTCGGTTCGTAGCAGGCTTTACGTGGGAAGAGAAAAAAGGCTGGCTCTAAATCTTGCTGGACTTATTGAGGCAAAATGTGGACTTCTTGAAAAAGTGAGCCTTGTTGAAAAAGAACATGAAGGCTTAGAATCATCTTTAAAGGATTGCAGGTTTGAGAAGGGTTCAAGGGAAGCACGACAGCTGGAGGCAACCGACGAAAAGCTGCATAGGTCCGAATCCAGCCATGGCGTTGAAGTGCTCTTTCTAGAAGAAGAGCTCAAAGCACAGAAGGCTCAACATGGTCAACAGGATGAAACGATGGCGCATCTATCAAGAAGGATACAGTCCCTCCAAGGTGAATCTGAATCCCTCAGATCACAAATAGCTGAAGCTAAAACAAACTGGAGACTCTTTCAAGTGAATGAGGAAGAACTGAAGCTGGCAATCAAAGAGGTTTTGAATGAAGGATCCCTACTTCCGCAAACGCAGAGACCAACAATACAAGGAGAAGCTGAAGCACAGAGGGAACAAGGAGGTGTCCAATATAAAGCAAAAATCATATTAGAGGACTCTAAAGTAGCTGGAGAACAAGTTCTAAGGGACACAGAAAATCACATGGAGTCTCTGAGTGAATGCTTGCTGAAGATGATGATAGGTCTTCTCCAAGCCTGGGAGCCAAAGGGATGGTGGTCACCTGGAACTGGGAAAGACGAGTGAACCCGAAATTGGTGCTCACTTGGAGGATGAGTCCAAAGGAGCTTTGAGGAACCTGGTTTATGGTGATAAGCTAAAGGCCTCCTTAGAAATCTTGGAAGGAGGAAGAATTCAAAAATGTACTTTCTCATCTGAAGTGGAGAAAACCACGGAAGACCTTACAGAACACCTTAAAAGTCTGCAGACTGAACAGGCATCCTTGCAGTCAGAAAATGCACAGCTGCAAAGTGAGAATGAGACCCTACAGAAGAACTTTAAAGTCATGATGGAACGCTATCAAGAAAATATGATGAAACTGCACAGGAAATTAAGAGTGGAGGAAAACTACCGTGTGGAGCAAGAGGAGAAACTTTCCAAAGTCGAAGAAAAGATGAGCCATACAATAAAAGAGCTGGAGACCTACAGAAAGAGAGCCCAATATCTTGAAGAACAATTGCAGAGTACCATTCATTCCTGTCTGGGGAAGATTATTTCCTCTGAGAAAGAAGCACATGCTAGTGAGTTGGCAGCTCGGATTGCTGAAAGAAACCTCAGTTATTTCAGGAAACAAAATGCACGCAACAGACAAAAATTAACTGAGAAGGAGCTTAGATTTGAACTTGGTAGAAAAAGATCCCTATGATGCACTGGATGTTTCCAACTCAGCAATGGGCAGAAAGCCTTCTCCAAATGGGCCCTCACCAATAGGTCACCCTTCATCTGAAAGGAGACCTCCTCATTTGGAAAAGAGTGGTCCACTCACACTCTCACCTTTCACTCCAGTGGGAGGAGGAGGAGGGTCAAGGGGCCCTGGAGAATCCTCTGCACCATGCGACTAGCAGTAAAGGAAGAGAATCCAGCTGTCATAAGTTCACTGATTTTCAGAGAGCACCTTCTCAGACTGGGCCCCTCTCTCCTCCAGGGGAACAGGCCAGCAGGCTGATGATCCCTCCGCCAGGCCAACCATATTCTTCTGATGCACGTCTTCCTCTACAAAGGCAAGATAGGTTTTACTCAAATTGTGGTAGAGCATCGGGACCAGCAGAACACAGAATTCCTAATATGCCTCCTTTGGACTCTGATGTGCCTGATTCACCTCTCCATGCTGAAAACCAAGCAACTGGCTCTGGCTCTGTGTTGGCACCTTTCCCTCCAGTCAGAGGTGCCTTGCTTCCAGTTGACCCAAGGAGTCAGTTCATGAGAAGAGGACCTTTTTTTTCCTCCACCTCTCCCAGGAAACTTGTCTGGGAACCTGGAGATTATGTTCCACCTGACCCGCCACCCACTCCATTTCCAATGCGAAGTGTCTATGCAGGGAGGGGTTTTCCTCACAATCTTCCCCCAAGAGCTGGAATTCAGCCCTCTACACCCCCATTCTGAAAGTACAAGTGAGTTCCCTGAAGGGTTCCTTCCACCTGCAAATGAGCCTGTTACTCAACATCCAGAACCAAACAAGAAACCTCATGCTGTTGCTCTCTCTTCAAATGTAATTTGACTTATCTCTCATTTTTAGTTTTTAAGTAACTGCTTTTACTTCAGTAATTGACTATACTTTGGCTCCAATTGAAGCTCAATGAAACAATAATCCTTAAGATACTATTTTGTAAATAAAGATGGTTTACGTAGGAATCTTACGAGTAAATTATTCCTATTTTATGTCATTCCAGAGAACAGCATTTAATCTGATGAAGCCACTCTTACATAAACAAGAATGGGAGTTCTAGGTACTTGTAATCTAGCTGATGGAAATATCTTTTAAACTCCCAACAAAGAAGTGTACTTAGTATGACTGTAGCAAATGTAAAGTGACTTTAGGCTTAATGAAAAAGTGTCACTGATTTAGAGACTGGTTGGGCATTTCAGCTAGTTTTTCCATATCAGAATAACTAGAGCATGGGAGGACTAAAGGAGAGAACACAACTAAACATGTCACGGAAACAGGAGATCTCAACTACAAAGAAAAATGAAGACCTCTTTTTTATATTGGTTGCTTAAAACCTTACATAGCTCTTGAGATACCATATTTCCTACATTAGACTCAAGTGAGTTATGAACTCCCATTTTGACCCCATATTCAGATTGCACAATCACATTGTTTACACATCCACGTTTTTACTACTCATCATCTTCTTCTATTTCTCCTCCTCCTCCTCCTCTTCCTCCTACTCCTGATACCTTTAATTCATTCATCATACACTCATGCATTGGTTCATTCATTCCTTTCACACATGGTGTTGGGGATCCAACTCAGGACCTTTGAAAGTGTGAAGCCAGCACTCTAGTGCTGAGCCAAAACCCCAGCACCTGTCTTTTGGATTTTATGACTGTTTATATGAAATTCAGAATCGCATTCTGCTATGGTTCACTGATATGTGGATTGACCTAGTCCTTGTTTTCTGGGAGACTTTTGGAAAATATACATGAATTATTAGGAGATTGAAATGAAGAAACAAAGAGGAAATTCCCCAATTTCTTATTGTTAGATTCCATACTCTGACTCTGCCTACCTACTGTAAAAACTTTTAAACTCTTACTCCCCATTTCTATATCATTGCCAACAAGTGAACATTCACTGCCCTGCAACAAACCAGAGAACTCACATTGAACAATGTTTCCCCAGTAGAGACCAAGACACAATACTTATTAAAAAAATACCCTAGTTATGAATTAGTAGGTAAAGCTTTATTTGAGTGTTAAATGTGCTCTAATTATGTGTTTGTGTGTTTGTTGGTGTGTGTGGTGTGTGGGCGTGTGTGCTTGTGTGTAAAACAAGCACTGAGGTGTAAAATAAATGCAGGATTGCAACGGCCTTCTTAAAAATAAGAAGCAACTTTATCACATTTGAAGCCCAGTGAAGAATCTGCCTGCTACTTAACCTACAATTAATTGAAATGTGAAAAATTCAGGCCTAGAAAAACAAAGCCAACATACATACTGAATCTAATCAGTCTGTCTCACCTGTTTTCTAACCAATCCTTTAAATAAACCTAAATGGCCAGCGTAAAACATCAGTTGTTCTAAACGAGTGGACGGATGTCCCCTGTCATGGGCTGTGTAAAATAAATGGAGGATCCGGCACTGATTGTTATCTAGAATGACTTCTGCCTGAACTACTATTGGAGAATTGTTGCTGATATACTGCGGTTCTTATACCAGTAAACTGGAATGAAGGTAATTTCAGGCTGCAAAGGAATAAATTGATTTTACTAACTGGTTTTTGGAAAACACTGCCATGAAAAATTATCAATATGTTCATAAAGGAATCTACATGTCTCTTCACAAGGGTTTTACTTAATGGGGGAGGTGGTGAGGTCTGGATATAACTGAACTGTCCATTAGTAGGTAGAACAATATAATGGGAATCTGAGTGCACATTCCGGTTTGAACTCAATCTAGGTAACATGGATTTATCTCTGTGTAATAGGCCTGCTTCTGAAAAACACAATGTAGAGCTCCAAAAGCAGAACGATACTCTCAGAATACCATGTTATGTTTGTAAATAGATAGACAGATAGATATACAGAAATCAAAAATCTGAAAACGGTCTGGAAGTGTACATTTCAATAAATTACAATGTCAGTAGTGGGGGATTAATAGCAGATCAAGAAGACTGTATCTGCATGCGAAATGGTTCAATTTTTGAAAGAGTTTTTTAAATGAAAATGGACAAAAAATTGAAAGGGTTACAGTAAGTGTTGAGGAGTGACTTGACAAAAGGAGCACAGAGGTGAGAAAGAATTAAGTAGAGTTCAATAGAACCAGGTATAATTTCTGTACACATGACTCCATGAACAGGAGCAAAGGGGACACTTAAAGAAATCATAGGACTAAGGAGAGATCAGGATTAGGAGGGTTTGTACTAGTCTAGAAATGCTGACCTGAAAACCAACTAAAGTTCTCAACTCCTTCTTCTGAGGAACATTAGCTGTGCCGTGCTTTTCAAAAATGACTTGTCATGACTGATTTATGCCCATGTTAGCAACTCTTCTGAAATTACTTTGAAAGTAGACTCATGTGAGAGTTTCTCTTTAGAGATAATTCAAATTACTTGCATAGGAAGTGGCAGCAGGTCTGGGGATGTTGTAGCTCAGTGGCAGTGACCTTGCCTAGCTTGGGGCTGGCCTGCCATGGACTTTCACCCCAAACACTTGCAAGAAAAGAGAAGGAAGGGAAGGGAGAGAGAAAGTTGGAAGGGAGGAAGGCAAAGTTGGAGGGATGGAGGGAGGTAGAAAAGAAGGAAGAAGAAAAGGAGAAAAACCAGGAAGGGAGGAAGGAAGGTAGGAAATAGGGAGAGCACAAGGGCAGGGAAAGGACTGAGTCACTCAAACAAAAGGCAAGGGACACAAAGACCAATATAGGCCATAAAAGCTGTTTGAACAGTTTAGTCAGCTTTAGAATTTGAGTGACATCAAACTGAATGTTATTATGACTGGATGGAATCTTCCTACTAACCCCGCCTTGGCCTGGCCTAAACCAAATCAAGGGGTGGGTGGCATGGAGAGGAATTCTCTCTGGCTGGAGTGGGAGGGACCTAAACCTGTGGCACTTGAGGATGCACCGGGTAGGGAAGCGGACAAGACTGCCCTGATGGGCAGTTGAGCACAACAAGGCTCCTGGGAGCCTTTGATCATGGCTCCCACCGCCATACGCCCACCACCCACCATACGCCCAGCCCCTGAAGGGGATCACAGTGGTCTGCTCCGTTGCCTGGTGCAGGTTGGAGTTCCTGACCAAACACCTGAGTGTCCACAGCCTGTGTTGGCCTGCCTGGGCAGGCTGTGGTTGTGGTGGCAAGAGCCAAAGCTGTGTTGGCGTGATGGAGGAGCCAAGGGCTGCCTCTCAGCCATACTAGTGGGTGGTTCTGGAAGAAGCACCCAGGGTTGTGGCAGCATTGTCCGAAGACATGAAGCCAGGCCATCTTCCTTATGGCTTTCCTTGGGAGTTGGTGATGTGTACAGCTCTTGGATTTTCCGCTGTTCTCTCACTTTTCTGGAGAGGTTTTCAGTCGGTTCGTAGCAGGCTTTACGTGGGAAGAGAAAAAAGGCTGGCTCTAAATCTTGCTGGACTTATTGAGGCAAAATGTGGACTTCTTGAAAAAGTGAGCCTTGTTGAAAAAGAACATGAAGGCTTAGAATCATCTTTAAAGGATTGCAGGTTTGAGAAGGGTTCAAGGGAAGCACGACAGCTGGAGGCAACCGACGAAAAGCTGCATAGGTCCGAATCCAGCCATGGCGTTGAAGTGCTCTTTCTAGAAGAAGAGCTCAAAGCACAGAAGGCTCAACATGGTCAACAGGATGAAACGATGGCGCATCTATCAAGAAGGATACAGTCCCTCCAAGGTGAATCTGAATCCCTCAGATCACAAATAGCTGAAGCTAAAACAAACTGGAGACTCTTTCAAGTGAATGAGGAAGAACTGAAGCTGGCAATCAAAGAGGTTTTGAATGAAGGATCCCTACTTCCGCAAACGCAGAGACCAACAATACAAGGAGAAGCTGAAGCACAGAGGGAACAAGGAGGTGTCCAATATAAAGCAAAAATCATATTAGAGGACTCTAAAGTAGCTGGAGAACAAGTTCTAAGGGACACAGAAAATCACATGGAGTCTCTGAGTGAATGCTTGCTGAAGATGATGGATAGGTCTTCTCCAAGCCTGGGAGCCCAAAGGGATGGTGGTCACCTGGAACTGGGAAAGACGAGTGAACCCGAAATTGGTGCTCACTTGGAGGATGAGTCCAAAGGAGCTTTGAGGAACCTGGTTTATGGTGATAAGCTAAAGGCCTCCTTAGAAATCTTGGAAGGAGGAAGAATTCAAAAATGTACTTTCTCATCTGAAGTGGAGAAAACCACGGAAGACCTTACAGAACACCTTAAAAGTCTGCAGACTGAACAGGCATCCTTGCAGTCAGAAAATGCACAGCTGCAAAGTGAGAATGAGACCCTACAGAAGAACTTTAAAGTCATGATGGAACGCTATCAAGAAAATATGATGAAACTGCACAGGAAATTAAGAGTGGAGGAAAACTACCGTGTGGAGCAAGAGGAGAAACTTTCCAAAGTCGAAGAAAAGATGAGCCATACAATAAAAGAGCTGGAGACCTACAGAAAGAGAGCCCAATATCTTGAAGAACAATTGCAGAGTACCATTCATTCCTGTCTGGGGAAGATTATTTCCTCTGAGAAAGAAGCACATGCTAGTGAGTTGGCAGCTCGGATTGCTGAAAGAAACCTCAGTTATTTCAGGAAACAAAATGCACGCAACAGACAAAAATTAACTGAGAAGGAGCTTAGATTTGAACTTGTAGAAAAAGATCCCTATGATGCACTGGATGTTTCCAACTCAGCAATGGGCAGAAAGCCTTCTCCAAATGGGCCCTCACCAATAGGTCACCCTTCATCTGAAAGGAGACCTCCTCATTTGGAAAAGAGTGGTCCACTCACACTCTCACCTTTCACTCCAGTGGGAGGAGGAGGAGGGTCAAGGGGCCCTGGAGAATCCTCTGCACCATGCGACTAGCAGTAAAGGAAGAGAATCCAGCTGTCATAAGTTCACTGATTTTCAGAGAGCACCTTCTCAGACTGGGCCCCTCTCTCCTCCAGGGGAACAGGCCAGCAGGCTGATGATCCCTCCGCCAGGCCAACCATATTCTTCTGATGCACGTCTTCCTCTACAAAGGCAAGATAGGTTTTACTCAAATTGTGGTAGAGCATCGGGACCAGCAGAACACAGAATTCCTAATATGCCTCCTTTGGACTCTGATGTGCCTGATTCACCTCTCCATGCTGAAAACCAAGCAACTGGCTCTGGCTCTGTGTTGGCACCTTTCCCTCCAGTCAGAGGTGCCTTGCTTCCAGTTGACCCAAGGAGTCAGTTCATGAGAAGAGGACCTTTTTTTTCCTCCACCTCTCCCAGGAAACTTGTCTGGGAACCTGGAGATTATGTTCCACCTGACCCGCCACCCACTCCATTTCCAATGCGAAGTGTCTATGCAGGGAGGGGGATTTCCTCACAATCTTCCCCCAAGAGCTGGAATTCAGCCCTCTACACCCCCATTCTGAAAGTACAAGTGAGTTCCCTGAAGGGTTCCTTCCACCTGCAAATGAGCCTGTTACTCAACATCCAGAACCAAACAAGAAACCTCATGCTGTTGCTCTCTCTTCAAATGTAATTTGACTTATCTCTCATTTTTAGTTTTTAAGTAACTGCTTTTACTTCAGTAATTGACTATACTTTGGCTCCAATTGAAGCTCAATGAAACAATAATCCTTAAGATACTATTTTGTAAATAAAGATGGTTTACGTAGGAATCTTACGAGTAAATTATTCCTATTTTATGTCATTCCAGAGAACAGCATTTAATCTGATGAAGCCACTCTTACATAAACAAGAATGGGAGTTCTAGGTACTTGTAATCTAGCTGATGGAAATATCTTTTAAACTCCCAACAAAGAAGTGTACTTAGTATGACTGTAGCAAATGTAAAGTGACTTTAGGCTTAATGAAAAAGTGTCACTGATTTAGAGACTGGTTGGGCATTTCAGCTAGTTTTTCCATATCAGAATAACTAGAGCATGGGAGGACTAAAGGAGAGAACACAACTAAACATGTCACGGAAACAGGAGATCTCAACTACAAAGAAAAATGAAGACCTCTTTTTTATATTGGTTGCTTAAAACCTTACATAGCTCTTGAGATACCATATTTCCTACATTAGACTCAAGTGAGTTATGAACTCCCATTTTGACCCCATATTCAGATTGCACAATCACATTGTTTACACATCCACGTTTTTACTACTCATCATCTTCTTCTATTTCTCCTCCTCCTCCTCCTCTTCCTCCTACTCCTGATACCTTTAATTCATTCATCATACACTCATGCATTGGTTCATTCATTCCTTTCACACATGGTGTTGGGGATCCAACTCAGGACCTTTGAAAGTGTGAAGCCAGCACTCTAGTGCTGAGCCAAAACCCCAGCACCTGTCTTTTGGATTTTATGACTGTTTATATGAAATTCAGAATCGCATTCTGCTATGGTTCACTGATATGTGGATTGACCTAGTCCTTGTTTTCTGGGAGACTTTTGGAAAATATACATGAATTATTAGGAGATTGAAATGAAGAAACAAAGAGGAAATTCCCCAATTTCTTATTGTTAGATTCCATACTCTGACTCTGCCTACCTACTGTAAAAACTTTTAAACTCTTACTCCCCATTTCTATATCATTGCCAACAAGTGAACATTCACTGCCCTACAACAAACCAGAGAACTCACATTGAACAATGTTTCCCCAGTAGAGACCAAGACACAATACTTATTAAAAAAATACCCTAGTTATGAATTAGTAGGTAAAGCTTTATTTGAGTGTTAAATGTGCTCTAATTATGTGTTTGTGTGTTTGTTGGTGTGTGTGGTGTGTGGGCGTGTGTGCTTGTGTGTAAAACAAGCACTGAGGTGTAAAATAAATGCAGGATTGCAACGGCCTTCTTAAAAATAAGAAGCAACTTTATCACATTTGAAGCCCAGTGAAGAATCTGCCTGCTACTTAACCTACAATTAATTGAAATGTGAAAAATTCAGGCCTAGAAAAACAAAGCCAACATACATACTGAATCTAATCAGTCTGTCTCACCTGTTTTCTAACCAATCCTTTAAATAAACCTAAATGGCCAGCGTAAAACATCAGTTGTTCTAAACGAGTGGACGGATGTCCCCTGTCATGGGCTGTGTAAAATACATGGAGGATCCGGCACTGATTGTTATCTAGAATGACTTCTGCCTGAACTACTATTGGAGAATTGTTGCTGATATACTGCGGTTCTTATACCAGTAAACTGGAATGAAGGTAATTTCAGGCTGCAAAGGAATAAATTGATTTTACTAACTGGTTTTTGGAAAACACTGCCATGAAAAATTATCAATATGTTCATAAAGGCATCTACATGTCTCTTCACAAGGGTTTTACTTAATGGGGGAGGTGGTGAGGTCTGGATATAACTGAACTGTCCATTAGTAGGTAGAACAATATAATGGGAATCTGAGTGCACATTCCGGGTTGAACTCAATCTAGGTAACATGGATTCATCTCTGTGTAATAGGCCTGCTTCTGAAAAACACAATGTAGAGCTCCAAAAGCAGAACGATACTCTCAGAATACCATGTTATGTTTGTAAATAGATAGACAGATAGATATACAGAAATCAAAAATCTGAAAACGGTCTGGAAGTGTACATTTCAATAAATTACAATGTCAGTAGTGGGGGATTAATAGCAGATCAAGAAGACTGTATCTGCATGCGAAATGGTTCAATTTTTGAAAAAGTTTTTTAAATGAAAATGGACAAAAAATTGAAAGGGTTACAGTAAGTGTTGAGGAGTGACTTGACAAAAGGAGCACAGAGGTGAGAAAGAATTAAGTAGAGTTCAATAGAACCAGGTATAATTTCTGTACACATGACTCCATGAACAGGAGCAAAGGGGACACTTAAAGAAATCATAGGACTAAGGAGAGATCAGGATTAGGAGGGTTTGTACTAGTCTAGAAATGCTGACCTGAAAACCAACTAAAGTTCTCAACTCCTTCTTCTGAGGAACATTAGCTGTGCCGTGCTATTCAAAAATGACTTGTCATGACTGATTTATGCCCATGTTAGCAACTCTTCTGAAATTACTTTGAAAGTAGACTCATGTGAGAGTTTCTCTTTAGAGATAATTCAAATTACTTGCATAGGAAGTGGCAGCAGGTCTGGGGATGTTGTAGCTCAGTGGCAGTGACCTTGCCTAGCTTGGGGCTGGCCTGCCATGGACTTTCACCCCAAACACTTGCAAGAAAAGAGAAGGAAGGGAAGGGAGAGAGAAAGTTGGAAGGGAGGAAGGCAAAGTTGGAGGGATGGAGGGAGGTAGAAAAGAAGGAAGAAGAAAAGGAGAAAAACCAGGAAGGGAGGAAGGAAGGTAGGAAATAGGGAGAGCACAAGGGCAGGGAAAGGACTGAGTCACTCAAACAAAAGGCAAGGGACACAAAGACCAATATAGGCCATAAAAGCTGTTTGAACAGTTTAGTCAGCTTTAGAATTTGAGTGACATCAAACTGAATGTTATTATGACTGGATGGAATCTTCCTACTAACCCCGCCTTGGCCTGGCCTAAACCAAATCAAGGGGTGGGTGGCATGGAGAGGAATTCTCTCTGGCTGGAGTGGGAGGGACCTAAACCTGTGGCACTTGAGGATGCACCGGGTAGGGAAGCGGACAAGACTGCCCTGATGGGCATTTGAGCACAACAAGGCTCCTGGGAGCCTTTGATCATGGCTCCCACCGCCATACGCCCACCACCCACCATACGCCCAGCCCCTGAAGGGGATCACAGTGGTCTGCTCCGTTGCCTGGTGCAGGTTGGAGTTCCTGACCAAACACCTGAGTGTCCACAGCCTGTGTTGGCCTGCCTGGGCAGGCTGTGGTTGTGGTGGCAAGAGCCAAAGCTGTGTTGGCGTGATGGAGGAGCCAAGGGCTGCCTCTCAGCCATACTAGTGGGTGGTTCTGGAAGAAGCACCCAGGGTTGTGGCAGCATTGTCCGAAGACATGAAGCCAGGCCATCTTCCTTATGGCTTTCCTTGGGAGTTGGTGATGTGTACAGCTCTTGGATTTTCCGCTGTTCTCTCACTTTTCTGGAGAGGTTTTCAGTCGGTTCGTAGCAGGCTTTACGTGGGAAGAGAAAAAAGGCTGGCTCTAAATCTTGCTGGACTTATTGAGGCAAAATGTGGACTTCTTGAAAAAGTGAGCCTTGTTGAAAAAGAACATGAAGGCTTAGAATCATCTTTAAAGGATTGCAGGTTTGAGAAGGGTTCAAGGGAAGCACGACAGCTGGAGGCAACCGACGAAAAGCTGCATAGGTCCGAATCCAGCCATGGCGTTGAAGTGCTCTTTCTAGAAGAAGAGCTCAAAGCACAGAAGGCTCAACATGGTCAACAGGATGAAACGATGGCGCATCTATCAAGAAGGATACAGTCCCTCCAAGGTGAATCTGAATCCCTCAGATCACAAATAGCTGAAGCTAAAACAAACTGGAGACTCTTTCAAGTGAATGAGGAAGAACTGAAGCTGGCAATCAAAGAGGTTTTGAATGAAGGATCCCTACTTCCGCAAACGCAGAGACCAACAATACAAGGAGAAGCTGAAGCACAGAGGGAACAAGGAGGTGTCCAATATAAAGCAAAAATCATATTAGAGGACTCTAAAGTAGCTGGAGAACAAGTTCTAAGGGACACAGAAAATCACATGGAGTCTCTGAGTGAATGCTTGCTGAAGATGATGGATAGGTCTTCTCCAAGCCTGGGAGCCCAAAGGGATGGTGGTCACCTGGAACTGGGAAAGACGAGTGAACCCGAAATTGGTGCTCACTTGGAGGATGAGTCCAAAGGAGCTTTGAGGAACCTGGTTTATGGTGATAAGCTAAAGGCCTCCTTAGAAATCTTGGAAGGAGGAAGAATTGAAAAATGTACTTTCTCATCTGAAGTGGAGAAAACCACGGAAGACCTTACAGAACACCTTAAAAGTCTGCAGACTGAACAGGCATCCTTGCAGTCAGAAAATGCACAGCTGCAAAGTGAGAATGAGACCCTACAGAAGAACTTTAAAGTCATGATGGAACGCTATCAAGAAAATATGATGAAACTGCACAGGAAATTAAGAGTGGAGGAAAACTACCGTGTGGAGCAAGAGGAGAAACTTTCCAAAGTCGAAGAAAAGATGAGCCATACAATAAAAGAGCTGGAGACCTACAGAAAGAGAGCCCAATATCTTGAAGAACAATTGCAGAGTACCATTCATTCCTGTCTGGGGAAGATTATTTCCTCTGAGAAAGAAGCACATGCTAGTGAGTTGGCAGCTCGGATTGCTGAAAGAAACCTCAGTTATTTCAGGAAACAAAATGCACGCAACAGACAAAAATTAACTGAGAAGGAGCTTAGATTTGAACTTGTAGAAAAAGATCCCTATGATGCACTGGATGTTTCCAACTCAGCAATGGGCAGAAAGCCTTCTCCAAATGGGCCCTCACCAATAGGTCACCCTTCATCTGAAAGGAGACCTCCTCATTTGGAAAAGAGTGGTCCACTCACACTCTCACCTTTCACTCCAGTGGGAGGAGGAGGAGGGTCAAGGGGCCCTGGAGAATCCTCTGCACCATGCGACTAGCAGTAAAGGAAGAGAATCCAGCTGTCATAAGTTCACTGATTTTCAGAGAGCACCTTCTCAGACTGGGCCCCTCTCTCCTCCAGGGGAACAGGCCAGCAGGCTGATGATCCCTCCGCCAGGCCAACCATATTCTTCTGATGCACGTCTTCCTCTACAAAGGCAAGATAGGTTTTACTCAAATTGTGGTAGAGCATCGGGACCAGCAGAACACAGAATTCCTAATATGCCTCCTTTGGACTCTGATGTGCCTGATTCACCTCTCCATGCTGAAAACCAAGCAACTGGCTCTGGCTCTGTGTTGGCACCTTTCCCTCCAGTCAGAGGTGCCTTGCTTCCAGTTGACCCAAGGAGTCAGTTCATGAGAAGAGGACCTTTTTTTTCCTCCACCTCTCCCAGGAAACTTGTCTGGGAACCTGGAGATTATGTTCCACCTGACCCGCCACCCACTCCATTTCCAATGCGAAGTGTCTATGCAGGGAGGGGGTTTTCCTCACAATCTTCCCCCAAGAGCTGGAATTCAGCCCTCTACACCCCCTTTCTGAAAGTACAAGTGAGTTCCCTGAAGGGTTCCTTCCACCTGCAAATGAGCCTGTTACTCAACATCCAGAACCAAACAAGAAACCTCATGCTGTTGCTCTCTCTTCAAATGTAATTTGACTTATCTCTCATTTTTAGTTTTTAAGTAACTGCTTTTACTTCAGTAATTGACTATACTTTGGCTCCAATTGAAGCTCAATGAAACAATAATCCTTAAGATACTATTTTGTAAATAAAGATGGTTTACGTAGGAATCTTACGAGTAAATTATTCCTATTTTATGTCATTCCAGAGAACAGCATTTAATCTGATGAAGCCACTCTTACATAAACAAGAATGGGAGTTCTAGGTACTTGTAATCTAGCTGATGGAAATATCTTTTAAACTCCCAACAAAGAAGTGTACTTAGTATGACTGTAGCAAATGTAAAGTGACTTTAGGCTTAATGAAAAAGTGTCACTGATTTAGAGACTGGTTGGGCATTTCAGCTAGTTTTTCCATATCAGAATAACTAGAGCATGGGAGGACTAAAGGAGAGAACACAACTCAACATGTCACGGAAACAGGAGATCTCAACTACAAAGAAAAATGAAGACCTCTTTTTTATATTGGTTGCTTAAAACCTTACATAGCTCTTGAGATACCATATTTCCTACATTAGACTCAAGTGAGTTATGAACTCCCATTTTGACCCCATATTCAGATTGCACAATCACATTGTTTACACATCCACGTTTTTACTACTCATCATCTTCTTCTATTTCTCCTCCTCCTCCTCCTCTTCCTCCTACTTCTGATACCTTTAATTCATTCATCATACACTCATGCATTGGTTCATTCATTCCTTTCACACATGGTGTTGGGGATCCAACTCAGGACCTTTGAAAGTGTGAAGCCAGCACTCTAGTGCTGAGCCAAAACCCCAGCACCTGTCTTTTGGATTTTATGACTGTTTATATGAAATTCAGAATCGCATTCTGCTATGGTTCACTGATATGTGGATTGACCTAGTCCTTGTTTTCTGGGAGACTTTTGGAAAATATACATGAATTATTAGGAGATTGAAATGAAGAAACAAAGAGGAAATTCCCCAATTTCTTATTCTTAGATTCCATACTCTGACTCTGCCTACCTACTGTAAAAACTTTTAAACTCTTACTCCCCATTTCTATATCATTGCCAACAAGTGAACATTCACTGCCCTGCAACAAACCAGAGAACTCACATTGAACAATGTTTCCCCAGTAGAGACCAAGACACAATACTTATTAAAAAAATACCCTAGTTATGAATTAGTAGGTAAAGCTTTATTTGAGTGTTAAATGTGCTCTAATTATGTGTTTGTGTGTTTGTTGGTGTGTGTGGTGTGTGGGCGTGTGTGCTTGTGTGTAAAACAAGCACTGAGGTGTAAAATAAATGCAGGATTGCAACGGCCTTCTTAAAAATAAGAAGCAACTTTATCACATTTGAAGCCCAGTGAAGAATCTGCCTGCTACTTAACCTACAATTAATTGAAATGTGAAAAATTCAGGCCTAGAAAAACAAAGCCAACATACATACTGAATCTAATCAGTCTGTCTCACCTGTTTTCTAACCAATCCTTTAAATAAACCTAAATGGCCAGCGTAAAACATCAGTTGTTCTAAACGAGTGGACGCATGTCCCCTGTCATGGGCTGTGTAAAATACATGGAGGATCCGGCACTGATTGTTATCTAGAATGACTTCTGCCTGAACTACTATTGGAGAATTGTTGCTGATATACTGCGGTTCTTATACCAGTAAACTGGAATGAAGGTAATTTCAGGCTGCAAAGGAATAAATTGATTTTACTAACTGGTTTTTGGAAAACACTGCCATGAAAAATTATCAATATGTTCATAAAGGCATCTACATGTCTCTTCACAAGGGTTTTACTTAATGGGGGAGGTGGTGAGGTCTGGATATAACTGAACTGTCCATTAGTAGGTAGAACAATATAATGGGAATCTGAGTGCACATTCCGGTTTGAACTCAATCTAGGTAACATGGATTCATCTCTGTGTAATAGGCCTGCTTCTGAAAAACACAATGTAGAGCTCCAAAAGCAGAACGATACTCTCAGAATACCATGTTATGTTTGTAAATAGATAGACAGATAGATATACAGAAATCAAAAATCTGAAAACGGTCTGGAAGTGTACATTTCAATAACTTACAATGTCAGTAGTGGGGGATTAATAGCAGATCAAGAAGACTGTATCTGCATGCGAAATGGTTCAATTTTTGAAAGAGTTTTTTAAATGAAAATGGACAAAAAATTGAAAGGGTTACAGTAAGTGTTGAGGAGTGACTTGACAAAAGGAGCACAGAGGTGAGAAAGAATTAAGTAGAGTTCAATAGAACCAGGTATAATTTCTGTACACATGACTCCATGAAGAGGAGCAAAGGGGACACTTAAAGAAATCATAGGACTAAGGAGAGATCAGGATTAGGAGGCTTTGTACTAGTCTAGAAATGCTGACCTGAAAACCAACTAAAGTTCTCAACTCCTTCTTCTGAGGAACATTAGCTGTGCCGTGCTTTTCAAAAATGACTTGTCATGACTGATTTATGCCCATGTTAGCAACTCTTCTGAAATTACTTTGAAAGTAGACTCATGTGAGAGTTTCTCTTTAGAGATAATTCAAATTACGTGCATAGGAAGTGGCAGCAGGTCTGGGGATGTTGTAGCTCAGTGGCAGTGACCTTGCCTAGCTTGGGGCTGGCCTGCCATGGACTTTCACCCCAAACACTTGCAAGAAAAGAGAAGGAAGGGAAGGGAGAGAGAAAGTTGGAAGGGAGGAAGGCAAAGTTGGAGGGATGGAGGGAGGTAGAAAAGAAGGAAGAAGAAAAGGAGAAAAACCAGGAAGGGAGGAAGGAAGGTAGGAAATAGGGAGAGCACAAGGGCAGGGAAAGGACTGAGTCACTCAAACAAAAGGCAAGGGACACAAAGACCAATACAGGCCATAAAAGCTGTTTGAACAGTTTAGTCAGCTTTAGAATTTGAGTGACATCAAACTGAATGTTATTATGACTGGATGGAATCTTCCTACTAACCCCGCCTTGGCCTGGCCTAAACCAAATCAAGGGGTGGGTGGCATGGAGAGGAATTCTCTCTGGCTGGAGTGGGAGGGACCTAAACCTGTGGCACTTGAGGATGCACCGGGTAGGGAAGCGGACAAGACTGCCCTGATGGGCAGTTGAGCACAACAAGGCTCCTGGGAGCCTTTGATCATGGCTCCCACCGCCATACGCCCACCACCCACCATACGCCCAGCCCCTGAAGGGGATCACAGTGGTCTGCTCCGTTGCCTGGTGCAGGTTGGAGTTCCTGACCAAACACCTGAGTGTCCACAGCCTGTGTTGGCCTGCCTGGGCAGGCTGTGGTTGTGGTGGCAAGAGCCAAAGCTGTGTTGGCGTGATGGAGGAGCCAAGGGCTGCCTCTTAGCCATACTAGTGGGTGGTTCTGGAAGAAGCACCCAGGGTTGTGGCAGCATTGTCCAAAGACATGAAGCCAGGCCTTCTTCCTTATGGCTTTCCTTGGGAGTTGGTGATGTGTACAGCTCTTGGATTTTCCGCTGTTCTCTCACTTTTCTGGAGAGGTTTTCAGTCGGTTCGTAGCAGGCTTTACGTGGGAAGAGAAAAAAGGCTGGCTCTAAATCTTGCTGGACTTATTGAGGCAAAATGTGGACTTCTTGAAAAAGTGAGCCTTGTTGAAAAAGAACATGAAGGCTTAGAATCACCTTTAAAGGATTGCAGGTTTGACAAGGGTTCAAGGGAAGCACGACAGCTGGAGGCAACCGACGAAAAGCTGCATAGGTCCGAATCCAGCCATGGCGTTGAAGTGCTCTTTCTAGAAGAAGAGCTCAAAGCACAGAAGGCTCAACATGGTCAACAGGATGAAACGATGGCGCATCTATCAAGAAGGATACAGTCCCTCCAAGGTGAATCTGAATCCCTCAGATCACAAATAGCTGAAGCTAAAACAAACTGGAGACTCTTTCAAGTGAATGAGGAAGAACTGAAGCTGGCAATCAAAGAGGTTTTGAATGAAGGATCCCTACTTCCGCAAACGCAGAGACCAACAATACAAGGAGAAGCTGAAGCACAGAGGGAACAAGGAGGTGTCCAATATAAAGCAAAAATCATATTAGAGGACTCTAAAGTAGCTGGAGAACAAGTTCTAAGGGACACAGAAAATCACAATGAGTCTCTGGGTGAATGCTTGCTGAAGATGATGGATAGGTCTTCTCCAAGCCTGGGAGCCCAAAGGGATGGTGGTCACCTGGAACTGGGAAAGACGAGTGAACCCGAAATTGGTGCTCACTTGGAGTATGAGTCCAAAGGAGCTTTGAGGAACCTGGTTTATGGTGATAAGCTAAAGGCCTCCTTAGAAATCTTGGAAGGAGGAAGAATTCAAAAATGTACTTTCTCATCTGAAGTGGAGAAAACCACGGAAGACCTTACAGAACACCTTAAAAGTCTGCAGACTGAACAGGCATCCTTGCAGTCAGAAAATGCACAGCTGCAAAGTGAGAATGAGACCCTACAGAAGAACTTTAAAGTCATGATGGAACGCTATCAAGAAAATATGATGAAACTGCACAGGAAATTAAGAGTGGAGGAAAACTACCGTGTGGAGCAAGAGGAGAAACTTTCCAAAGGCGAAGAAAAGATGAGCCATACAATAAAAGAGCTGGAGACCTACAGAAAGAGAGCCCAATATCTTGAAGAACAATTGCAGAGTACCATTCATTCCTGTCTGGGGAAGATTATTTCCTCTGAGAAAGAAGCACATGCTAGTGAGTTGGCAGCTCGGCTTGCTGAAAGAAACCTCAGTTATTTCAGGAAACAAAATGCACGCAACAGACAAAAATTAACTGAGAAGGAGCTTAGATTTGAACTTGTAGAAAAAGATCCCTATGATGCACTGGATGTTTCCAACTCAGCAATGGGCAGAAAGCCTTCTCCAAATGGGCCCTCACCAATAGGTCACCCTTCATCTGAAAGGAGACCTCCTCATTTGGAAAAGAGTGGTCCACTCACACTCTCACCTTTCACTCCAGTGGGAGGAGGAGGAGGGTCAAGGGGCCCTGGAGAATCCTCTGCACCATGCGACTAGCAGTAAAGGAAGAGAATCCAGCTGTCATAAGTTCACTGATTTTCAGAGAGCACCTTCTCAGACTGGGCCCCTCTCTCCTCCAGGGGAACAGGCCAGCAGGCTGATGATCCCTCCGCCAGGCCAACCATATTCTTCTGATGCACGTCTTCCTCTACAAAGGCAAGATAGGTTTTACTCAAATTGTGGTAGAGCATCGGGACCAGCAGAACACAGAATTCCTAATATGCCTCCTTTGGACTCTGATGTGCCTGATTCACCTCTCCATGCTGAAAACCAAGCAACTGGCTCTGGCTCTGTGTTGGCACCTTTCCCTCCAGTCAGAGGTGCCTTGCTTCCAGTTGACCCAAGGAGTCAGTTCATGAGAAGAGGACCTTTTTTTTCCTCCACCTCTCCCAGGAAACTTGTCTGGGAACCTGGAGATTATGATCCACCTGACCCGCCACCCACTCCATTTCCAATGCGAAGTGTCTATGCAGGGAGGGGGTTTTCCTCACAATCTTCCCCCAAGAGCTGGAATTCAGCCCTCTACACCCCCATTCTGAAAGTACAAGTGAGTTCCCTGAAGGGTTCCTTCCACCTGCAAATGAGCCTGTTACTCAACATCCAGAACCAAACAAGAAACCTCATGCTGTTGCTCTCTCTTCAAATGTAATTTGACTTATCTCTCATTTTTAGTTTTTGAGTAACTGCTTTTACTTCAGTAATTGACTATACTTTGGCTCCAATTGAAGCTCAATGAAACAATAATCCTTAAGATACTATTTTGTAAATAAAGATGGTTTACGTAGGAATCTTACGAGTAAATTATTCCTATTTTATGTCATTCCAGAGAACAGCATTTAATCTGATGAAGCCACTCTTACATAAACAAGAATGGGAGTTCTAGGTACTTGTAATCTAGCTGATGGAAATATCTTTTAAACTCCCAACAAAGAAGTGTATTTAGTATGACTGTAGCAAATGTAAAGTGACTTTAGGCTTAATGAAAAAGTGTCACTGATTTAGAGACTGGTTGGGCATTTCAGCTAGTTTTTCCATATCAGAATAACTAGAGCATGGGAGGACTAAAGGAGAGAACACAACTAAACATGTCACGGAAACAGGAGATCTCAACTACAAAGAAAAATGAAGACCTCTTTTTTATATTGGTTGCTTAAAACCTTACATAGCTCTTGAGATACCATATTTCCTACATTAGACTCAAGTGAGTTATGAACTCCCATTTTGACCCCAAATTCAGATTGCACAATCACATTGTTTACACATCCACGTTTTTACAAAATGCCATATTAGTAACTGTTGTATTCTGCTACCTTTTCTGGCCTCTACTATATCCCCTCTCCTGCCCTCCCAACTTCTCTCTCTATCCAGTCTGCTGTAATTGAACGTTTGGGAATTGGAAACCACACTTTAAACTCACTCTCCTCCCCTTTTTCCCTTCTGTCAAATTACTCATCATCTTCTTCTATTTCTCCTCCTCCTCCTCCTCTTCCTCCTCCTCCTGATACCTTTAATTCATTCATCATACACTCATGCATTGGTTCATTCATTCCTTTCACACATGGTGTTGGGGATCCAACTCAGGACCTTTGAAAGTGTGAAGCCAGCACTCTAGTGCTGAGCCAAAACCCCAGCACCTGTCTTTTGGATTTTATGACTGTTTATATGAAATTCAGAATCGCATTCTACTATGGTTCACTGATATGTGGATTGACCTAGTCCTTGTTTTCTGGGAGACTTTTGGAAAATATACATGAATTATTAGGAGATTGAAATGAAGAAACAAAGAGGAAATTCCCCAATTTCTTATTCTTAGATTCCATACTCTGACTCTGCCTACCTACTGTAAAAACTTTTAAACTCTTACTCCCCATTTCTATATCATTGCCAAAAAGTGAACATTCACTGCCCTACAACAAACCAGAGAACTCACATTGAACAATGTTTCCCCAGTAGAGACCAAGACACAATACTTATTAAAAAAATACCCTAGTTATGAATTAGTAGGTAAAGCTTTATTTGAGTGTTAAATGTGCTCTAATTATGTGTTTGTGTGTTTGTTGGTGTGTGTGGTGTGTGGGCGTGTGTGCTTGTGTGTAAAACAAGCACTGAGGTGTAAAATAAATGCAGGATTGCAACGGCCTTCTTAAAAATAAGAAGCAACTTTATCACATTTGAAGCCCAGTGAGGAATCTGCCTGATGCTTAACCTACAATTAATTGAAATGTGAAAAATCAGGCCTAGAAAAACATTTTCATTGTTTACACATCCACGTTTTTACAAAATGCCATATTAGTAATTGTTGTATTCTGCTACCTTTTCTGGCCTCTACTATACGCCTTCTCCTGCACTCCCATCTTCTCTCTCTATCCCGTCTGCTGTAATTGAACGTTTGGGAATTGGAAACCACACTTTAAACTCACTCTCCTCCCCTTTTTCCCTTCTGTCAAATTACTCATCATCTTCTTCTATTTCTCCTCCTCCTCCTCATCCTCCTCTTCCTCCTCCTCCTGATACCTTTAATTCATTCATCATACACTCATGCATTGGTTCATTCATTCCTTTTACACATGGTGTTGGGCATCCAACTCAGGACCTTTGAAAGTGTGAAGCCAGCACTCTAGTGCTGAGCCAA
Organism: Callospermophilus lateralis; assembly: GCF_048772815.1. NCBI lineage: Eukaryota > Metazoa > Chordata > Mammalia > Rodentia > Sciuridae > Callospermophilus > Callospermophilus lateralis. The sequence goes on along the minus strand of NW_027512665.1, from coordinate 379,800 downwards.
AACCCCAGCACCTGTCTTTTGGATTTTATGACTGTTTATATGAAATTCAGAATCGCATTCTGCTATGGTTCACTGATATGTGGATTGACCTAGTCCTTGTTTTCTGGGAGACTTTTGGAAAATATACATGAATTATTAGGAGATTGAAATGAAAAAACAAAGAGGAAATTCCCAATTTCTTATTCTTAGATTCCATACTCTGACTCTGCCTACCTACTGTAAAAACTTTTAAACTCTTACTCCCCATTTCTATATCATTGCCAACAAGTGAACATTCACTGCCCTGCAACAAACCAGAGAACTCACATTGAACAATGTTTCCCCAGTAGAGACCAAGACACAATACTTATTAAAAAAATACCCTAGTTATGAATTAGTAGGTAAAGCTTTATTTGAGTGTTAAATGTGCTCTAATTATGTGTTTGTGTGTTTGTTGGTGTGTGTGGTATGTGGGCGTGTGTGCTTGTGTGTAAAACAAGCACTGAGGTGTAAAATAAATGCAGGATTGCAACGGCCTTCTTAAAAATAAGAAGCAACTTTATCACATTTGAAGCCCAGTGAAGAATCTGCCTGCTACTTAACCTACAATTAATTGAAATGTGAAAAATTCAGGCCTAGAAAAACAAAGCCAACATACATACTGAATCTAATCAGTCTGTCTCACCTGTTTTCTAACCAATCCTTTAAATAAACCTAAATGGCCAGCGTAAAATATCAGTTGTTCTTAACGAGTGGACGGATGTCCCCTGTCATGGGCTGTGTAAAATACATGGAGGATCCGGCACTGATTGTTATCTAGAATGACTTGTGCCTGAACTACTATTGGAGAATTGTTGCTGATATACTGCGGTTCTTATACCAGTAAACTGGAATGAAGGTAATTTCAGGCTGCAAAGGAATAAATTGATTTTACTAACTGGTTTTTGGAAAACACTGCCATGAAAAATTATCAATATGTTCATAAAGGCATCTACATGTCTCTTCACAAGGGTTTTACTTAATGGGGGAGGTGGTGAGGTCTGGATATAACTGAACTGTCCATTAGTCGGTAGAACAATATAATGGGAATCTGAGTGCACATTCCGGTTTGAACTCAATCTAGGTAACATGGATTCATCTCTGTGTAATAGGCCTGCTTCTGAAAAACACAATGTAGAGCTCCAAAAGCAGAACGATACTCTCAGAATACCATGTTATGTTTGTATATAGATAGACAGATAGATATAAAGAAATCAAAAATCTGAAAACGGTCTGGAAGTGTACAATTCAATAACTTACAATGTCAGTAGTGGGGGATTAATAGCAGATCAAGAAGACTGTATCTGCATGCGAAATGGTTCAATTTTTGAAAGAGTTTTTTAAATGAAAATGGACAAAAAATTGAAAGGGTTACAGTAAGTGTTGAGGAGTGACTTGACAAAAGGAGCACAGAGGTGAGAAAGAATTAAGTAGAGTTCAATAGAACCAGGTATAATTTCTGTACACATGACTCCATGAACAGGAGCAAAGGGGACACTTAAAGAAATCATAGGACTAAGGAGAGATCAGGATTAGGAGGGTTTGTACTTGTCTAGAAATGCTGACCTGAAAACCAACTAAAGTTCTCAACTCCTTCTTCTGAGGAACATTAGCTGTGCCGTGCTTTTCAAAAATGACTTGTCATGACTGATTTATGCCCATGTTAGCAACTCTTCTGAAATTACTTTGAAAGTAGACTCATGTGAGAGTTTCTCTTTAGAGATAATTCAAATTACTTGCATAGGAAGTGGCAGCAGGTCTGGGGATGTTGTAGCTCAGTGGCAGTGACCTTGCCTAGCTTGGGGCTGGCCTGCCATGGACTTTCACCCCAAACACTTGCAAGAAAAGAGAAGGAAGGGAAGGGAGAGAGAAAGTTGGAAGGGAGGAAGGCAAAGTTGGAGGGATGGAGGGAGGTAGAAAAGAAGGAAGAAGAAAAGGAGAAAAACCAGGAAGGGAGGAAGGAAGGTAGGAAATAGGGAGAGCACAAGGGCAGGGAAAGGACTGAGTCACTCAAACAAAAGGCAAGGGACACAAAGACCAATATCGGCCATAAAAGCTGTTTGAACAGTTTAGTCAGCTTTAGAATTTGAGTGACATCAAACTGAATGTTATTATGACTGGATGGAATCTTCCTACTAACCCCGCCTTGGCCTGGCCTAAACCAAATCAAGGGGTGGGTGGCATGGAGAGGAATTCTCTCTGGCTGGAGTGGGAGGGACCTAAACCTGTGGCACTTGAGGATGCACCGTGTAGGGAAGCGGACAAGACTGCCCTGATGGGCATTTGAGCACAACAAGGCTCCTGGGAGCCTTTGATCATGGCTCCCACCGCCATACGCCCACCACCCACCATACGCCCAGCCCCTGAAGGGGATCACAGTGGTCTGCTCCGTTGCCTGGTGCAGGTTGGAGTTCCTGACCAAACACCTGAGTGTCCACAGCCTGTGTTGGCCTGCCTGGGCAGGCTGTGGTTGTGGTGGCAAGAGCCAAAGCTGTGTTGGCGTGATGGAGGAGCCAAGGGCTGCCTCTCAGCCATACTAGTGGGTGGTTCTGGAAGAAGCACCCAGGGTTGTGGCAGCATTGTCCGAAGACATGAAGCCAGGCCATCTTCCTTATGGCTTTCCTTGGGAGTTGGTGATGTGTACAGCTCTTGGATTTTCCGCTGTTCTCTCACTTTTCTGGAGAGGTTTTCAGTCGGTTCGTAGCAGGCTTTACGTGGGAAGAGAAAAAAGGCTGGCTCTAAATCTTGCTGGACTTATTGAGGCAAAATGTGGACTTCTTGAAAAAGTGAGCCTTGTTGAAAAAGAACATGAAGGCTTAGAATCACCTTTAAAGGATTGCAGGTTTGAGAAGGGTTCAAGGGAAGCACGACAGCTGGAGGCAACCGACGAAAAGCTGCATAGGTCCGAATCCAGCCATGGCGTTGAAGTGCTCTTTCTAGAAGAAGAGCTCAAAGCACAGAAGGCTCAACATGGTCAAGAGGATGAAACGATGGTGCACCTATGAAGAAGGATACAGTCCCTCCAAGGTGAATCTGAATCCCTCAGATCACAAATAGCTGAAGCTAAAACAAACTGGAGACTCTTTCAAGTGAATGAGGAAGAACTGAAGCTGGCAATCAAAGAGGTTTTGAATGAAGGATCCCTACTTACGCAAACGCAGAGACCAACAATACAAGGAGAAGCTGAAGCACAGAGGGAACAAGGAGGTGTCCAATATAAAGCAAAAATCATATTAGGGGACTCTAAAGTAGCTGGAGAACAAGTTCTAAGGGACACAGAAAATCACATGGAGTCTCTGGGTGAATGCTTGCTGAAGATGATGGATAGGTCTTCTCCAAGCCTGGGAGCCCAAAGGGATGGTGGTCACCTGGAACTGGGAAAGACGAGTGAACCCGAAATTGGTGCTCACTTGGAGGATGAGTCCAAAGGAGCTTTGAGGAACCTGGTTTATGGTGATAAGCTAAAGGCCTCCTTAGAAATCTTGGAAGGAGGAAGAATTCAAAAATGTACTTTCTCATCTGAAGTGGAGAAAACCACGGAAGACCTTACAGAACACCTTAAAAGTCTGCAGACTGAACAGGCATCCTTGCAGTCAGAAAATGCACAGCTGCAAAGTGAGAATGAGACCCTACAGAAGAACTTTAAAGTCATGATGGAACGCTATCAAGAAAATATGATGAAACTGCACAGGAAATTAAGAGTGGAGGAAAACTACCGTGTGGAGCAAGAGGAGAAACTTTCCAAAGTCGAAGAAAAGATGAGCCATACAATAAAAGAGCTGGAGACCTACAGAAAGAGAGCCCAATATCTTGAAGAACAATTGCAGAGTACCATTCATTCCTGTCTGGGGAAGATTATTTCCTCTGAGAAAGAAGCACATGCTAGTGAGTTGGCAGCTCGGATTGCTGAAAGAAACCTCAGTTATTTCAGGAAACAAAATGCACGCAACAGACAAAAATTAACTGAGAAGGAGCTTAGATTTGAACTTGTAGAAAAAGATCCCTATGATGCACTGGATGTTTCCAACTCAGCAATGGGCAGAAAGCCTTCTCCAAATGGGCCCTCACCAATAGGTCACCCTTCATCTGAAAGGAGACCTCCTCATTTGGAAAAGAGTGGTCCACTCACACTCTCACCTTTCACTCCAGTGGGAGGAGGAGGAGGGTCAAGGGGCCCTGGAGAATCCTCTGCACCATGCGACTAGCAGTAAAGGAAGAGAATCCAGCTGTCATAAGTTCACTGATTTTCAGAGAGCACCTTCTCAGACTGGGCCCCTCTCTCCTCCAGGGGAACAGGCCAGCAGGCTGATGATCCCTCCGCCAGGCCAACCATATTCTTCTGATGCACGTCTTCCTCTACAAAGGCAAGATAGGTTTTACTCAAATTGTGGTAGAGCATCGGGACCAGCAGAACACAGAATTCCTAATATGCCTCCTTTGGACTCTGATGTGCCTGATTCACCTCTCCATGCTGAAAACCAAGCAACTGGCTCTGGCTCTGTGTTGGCACCTTTCCCTCCAGTCAGAGGTGCCTTGCTTCCAGTTGACCCAAGGAGTCAGTTCATGAGAAGAGGACCTTTTTTTTCCTCCACCTCTCCCAGGAAACTTGTCTGGGAACCTGGAGATTATGTTCCACCTGACCCGCCACCCACTCCATTTCCAATGCGAAGTGTCTATGCAGGGAGGGGGTTTTCCTCACAATCTTCCCCCAAGAGCTGGAATTCAGCCCTCTACACCCCCTTTCTGAAAGTACAAGTGAGTTCCCTGAAGGGTTCCTTCCACCTGCAAATGAGCCTGTTACTCAACATCCAGAACCAAACAAGAAACCTCATGCTGTTGCTCTCTCTTCAAATGTAATTTGACTTATCTCTCATTTTTAGTTTTTAAGTAACTGCTTTTACTTCAGTAATTGACTATACTTTGGCTCCAATTGAAGCTCAATGAAACAATAATCCTTAAGATACTATTTTGTAAATAAAGACGGTTTACGTAGGAATCTTACGAGTAAATTATTCCTATTTTATGTCATTCCAGAGAACAGCATTTAATCTGATGAAGCCACTCTTACATAAACAAGAATGGGAGTTCTAGGTACTTGTAATCTATCTGATGGAAATATCTTTTAAACTCCCAACAAAGAAGTGTATTTAGTATGACTGTAGCAAATGTAAAGTGACTTTAGGCTTAATGAAAAAGTGTCACTGATTTAGAGACTGGTTGGGCATTTCAGCTAGTTTTTCCATATCAGAATAACTAGAGCATGGGAGGACTAAAGGAGAGAACACAACTAAACATGTCACGGAAACAGGAGATCTCAACTACAAAGAAAAATGAAGACCTCTTTTTTATATTGGTTGCTTAAAACCTTACATAGCTCTTGAGATACCATATTTCCTACATTAGACTCAAGTGAGTTATGAACTCCCATTTTGACCCCATATTCAGATTGCACAATCACATTGTTTACACATCCACGTTTTTACAAAATGCCATATTAGTAACTGTTGTATTCTGCTACCTTTTCTGGCCTCTACTATATCCCCTCTCCTGCCCTCCCATCTTCTCTCTCTATCCCGTCTGCTGTAATTGAACGTTTGGGAATTGGAAACCACACTTTAAACTCACTCTCCTCCCCTTTTTCCCTTCTGTCAAATTACTCATCATCTTCTTCTATTTCTCCTCCTCCTCCTCCTCTTCCTCCTCCTCCTGATACCTTTAATTCATTCATCATACACTCATGCATTGGTTCATTCATTCCTTTTACACATGGTGTTGGGCATCCAACTCAGGACCTTTGAAAGTGTGAAGCCAGCACTCTAGTGCTGAGCCAAAACCCCAGCACCTGTCTTTTGGATTTTATGACTGTTTATATGAAATTCAGAATCGCATTCTGCTATGGTTCACTGATATGTGGATTGACCTAGTCCTTGTTTTCTGGGAGACTTTTGGAAAATATACATGAATTATTAGGAGATTGAAATGAAAAAACAAAGAGGAAATTCCCAATTTCTTATTCTTAGATTCCATACTCTGACTCTGCCTACCTACTGTAAAAACTTTTAAACTCTTACTCGCCATTTCTATATCATTGCCAACAAGTGAACATTCACTGCCCTGCAACAAACCAGAGAACTCACATTGAACAATGTTTCCCCAGTAGAGACCAAGACACAATACTTATTAAAAAAATACCCTAGTTATGAATTAGTAGGTAAAGCTTTATTTGAGTGTTAAATGTGCTCTAATTATGTGTTTGTGTGTTTGTTGGTGTGTGTGGTGTGTGGGCGTGTGTGCTTGTGTGTAAAACAAGCACTGAGGTGTAAAATAAATGCAGGATTGCAACGGCCTTCTTAAAAATAAGAAGCAACTTTATCACATTTGAAGCCCAGTGAAGAATCTGCCTGCTACTTAACCTACAATTAATTGAAATGTGAAAAATTCAGGCCTAGAATAACAAAGCCAACATACATACTGAATCTAATCAGTCTGTCTCACCTGTTTTCTAACCAATCCTTTAAATAAACCTAAATGGCCAGCGTAAAACATCAGTTGTTCTAAACGAGTGGACGCATGTCCCCTGTCATGGGCTGTGTAAAATACATGGAGGATCCGGCACTGATTGTTATCTAGAATGACTTCTGCCTGAACTACTATTGGAGAATTGTTGCTGATATACTGCGGTTCTTATACCAGTAAACTGGAATGAAGGTAATTTCAGGCTGCAAAGGAATAAATTGATTTTACTAACTGGTTTTTGGAAAACACTGCCATGAAAAATTATCAATATGTTCATAAAGGCATCTACATGTCTCTTCACAAGGGTTTTACTTAATGGGGGAGGTGGTGAGGTCTGGATATAACTGAACTGTCCATTAGTAGGTAGAACAATATAATGGGAATCTGAGTGCACATTCCGGTTTGAACTCAATCTAGTTAACATGGATTCATCTCTGTGTAATAGGCCTGCTTCTGAAAAACACAATGTAGAGCTCCAAAAGCAGAACGATACTCTCAGAATACCATGTTATGTTTGTAAATAGATAGACAGATAGATATACAGAAATCAAAAATCTGAAAACGGTCTGGAAGTGTACATTTCAATAACTTACAATGTCAGTAGTGGGGGATTAATAGCAGATCAAGAAGACTGTATCTGCATGCGAAATGGTTCAATTTTTGAAAGAGTTTTTTAAATGAAAATGGACAAAAAATTGAAAGGGTTACAGTAAGTGTTGAGGAGTGACTTGACAAAAGGAGCACAGAGGTGAGAAAGAATTAAGTAGAGTTCAATAGAACCAGGTATAATTTCTGTACACATGACTCCATGAACAGGAGCAAAGGGGACACTTAAAGAAATCATAGGACTAAGGAGAGATCAGGATTAGGAGGCTTTGTACTAGTCTAGAAATGCTGACCTGAAAACCAACTAAAGTTCTCAACTCCTTCTTCTGAGGAACATTAGCTGTGCCGTGCTTTTCAAAAATGACTTGTCATGACTGATTTATGCCCATGTTAGCAACTCTTCTGAAATTACTTTGAAAGTAGACTCATGTGAGAGTTTCTCTTTAGAGATAATTCAAATTACTTGCATAGGAAGTGGCAGCAGGTCTGGGGATGTTGTAGCTCAGTGGCAGTGACCTTGCCTAGCTTGGGGCTGGCCTGCCATGGACTTTCACCCCAAACACTTGCAAGAAAAGAGAAGGAAGGGAAGGGAGAGAGAAAGTTGGAAGGGAGGAAGGCAAAGTTGGAGGGATGGAGGGAGGTAGAAAAGAAGGAAGAAGAAAAGGAGAAAAACCAGGAAGGGAGGAAGGAAGGTAGGAAATAGGGAGAGCACAAGGGCAGGGAAAGGACTGAGTCACTCAAACAAAAGGCAAGGGACACAAAGACCAATATCGGCCATAAAAGCTGTTTGAACAGTTTAGTCAGCTTTAGAATTTGAGTGACATCAAACTGAATGTTATTATGACTGGATGGAATCTTCCTACTAACCCCGCCTTGGCCTGGCCTAAACCAAATCAAGGGGTGGGTGGCATGGAGAGGAATTCTCTCTGGCTGGAGTGGGAGGGACCTAAACCTGTGGCACTTGAGGATGCACCGTGTAGGGAAGCGGACAAGACTGCCCTGATGGGCATTTGAGCACAACAAGGCTCCTGGGAGCCTTTGATCATGGCTCCCACCGCCATACGCCCACCACCCACCATACGCCCAGCCCCTGAAGGGGATCACAGTGGTCTGCTCCGTTGCCTGGTGCAGGTTGGAGTTCCTGACCAAACACCTGAGTGTCCACAGCCTGTGTTGGCCTGCCTGGGCAGGCTGTGGTTGTGGTGGCAAGAGCCAAAGCTGTGTTGGCGTGATGGAGGAGCCAAGGGCTGCCTCTCAGCCATACTAGTGGGTGGTTCTGGAAGAAGCCCCAGGGTCGTGGCAGCATTGTCCGAAGACATGAAGCCAGGCCATCTTCCTTATGGCTTTCCTTGGGAGTTGGTGATGTGTACAGCTCTTGGATTTTCCGCTGTTCTCTCACTTTTCTGGAGAGGTTTTCAGTCGGTTCGTAGCAGGCTTTACGTGGGAAGAGAAAAAAGGCTGGCTCTAAATCTTGCTGGACTTATTGAGGCAAAATGTGGACTTCTTGAAAAAGTGAGCCTTGTTGAAAAAGAACATGAAGGCTTAGAATCACCTTTAAAGGATTGCAGGTTTGACAAGGGTTCAAGGGAAGCACGACAGCTGGAGGCAACCGACGAAAAGCTGCATAGGTCCGAATCCAGCCATGGCGTTGAAGTGCTCTTTCTAGAAGAAGAGCTCAAAGCACAGAAGGCTCAACATGGTCAAGAGGATGAAACGATGGCGCACCTATCAAGAAGGATACAGTCCCTCCAAGGTGAATCTGAATCCCTCAGATCACAAATAGCTGAAGCTAAAACAAACTGGAGACTCTTTCAAGTGAATGAGGAAGAACTGAAGCTGGCAATCAAAGAGGTTTTGAATGAAGGATCCCTACTTCCGCAAACGCAGAGACCAACAATACAAGGAGAAGCTGAAGCACAGAGGGAACAAGGAGGTGTCCAATATAAAGCAAAAATCATATTAGAGGACTCTAAAGTAGCTGGAGAACAAGTTCTAAGGGACACAGAAAATCACATGGAGTCTCTGGGTGAATGCTTGCTGAAGATGATGGATAGGTCTTCTCCAAGCCTGGGAGCCCAAAGGGATGGTGGTCACCTGGAACTGGGAAAGACGAGTGAACCCGAAATTGGTGCTCACTTGGAGGATGAGTCCAAAGGAGCTTTGAGGAACCTGGTTTATGGTGATAAGCTAAAGGCCTCCTTAGAAATCTTGGAAGGAGGAAGAATTCAAAAATGTACTTTCTCATCTGAAGTGGAGAAAACCACGGAAGACCTTACAGAACACCTTAAAAGTCTGCAGACTGAACAGGCATCCTTGCAGTCAGAAAATGCACAGCTGCAAAGTGAGAATGAGACCCTACAGAAGAACTTTAAAGTCATGATGGAACGCTATCAAGAAAATATGATGAAACTGCACAGGAAATTAAGAGTGGAGGAAAACTACTATGTGGAGCAAGAGGAGAAACTTTCCAAAGTCGAAGAAAAGATGAGCCATACAATAAAAGTGCTGGAGACCTACAGAAAGAGAGCCCAATATCTTGAAGAACAATTGCAGAGTACCATTCATTCCTGTCTGGGGAAGATTATTTCCTCTGAGAAAGAAGCACATGCTAGTGAGTTGGCAGCTCGGCTTGCTGAAAGAAACCTCAGTTATTTCAGGAAACAAAATGCACGCAACAGACAAAAATTAACTGAGAAGGAGCTTAGATTTGAACTTGTAGAAAAAGATCCCTATGATGCACTGGATGTTTCCAACTCAGCAATGGGCAGAAAGCCTTCTCCAAATGGGCCCTCACCAATAGGTCACCCTTCATCTGAAAGGAGACCTCCTCATTTGGAAAAGAGTGGTCCACTCACACTCTCACCTTTCACTCCAGTGGGAGGAGGAGGAGGGTCAAGGGGCCCTGGAGAATCCTCTGCACCATGCGACTAGCAGTAAAGGAAGAGAATCCATCTGTCATAAGTTCACTGATTTTCAGAGAGCACCTTCTCAGACTGGGGCCCTCTCTCCTCCAGGGGAACAGGCCAGCAGGCTGATGATCCCTCCGCCAGGCCAACCATATTCTTCTGATGCACGTCTTCCTCTACAAAGGCAAGATAGGTTTTACTCAAATTGTGGTAGAGCATCGGGACCAGCAGAACACAGAATTCCTAATATGCCTCCTTTGGAATCTGATGTGCCTGATTCACCTCTCCATGCTGAAAACCAAGCAACTGGCTCTGGCTCTGTGTTGGCACCTTTCCCTCCAGTCAGAGGTGCCTTGCTTCCAGTTGACCCAAGGAGTCAGTTCATGAGAAGAGGACCTTTTTTTTCCTCCACCTCTCCCAGGAAACTTGTCTGGGAACCTGGAGATTATGTTCCACCTGACCCGCCACCCACTCCATTTCCAATGCGAAGTGTCTATGCAGGGAGGGGGTTTTCCTCACAATCTTCCCCCAAGAGCTGGAATTCAGCCCTCTACACCCCCATTCTGAAAGTACAAGTGAGTTCCCTGAAGGGTTCCTTCCACCTGCAAATGAGCCTGTTACTCAACATCCAGAACCAAACAAGAAACCTCATGCTGTTGCTCTCTCTTCAAATGTAATTTGACTTTTCTCTCATTTTTAGTTTTTGAGTAACTGCTTTTACTTCAGTAATTGACTATACTTTGGCTCCAATTGAAGCTCAATGAAACAATAATCCTTAAGATACTATTTTGTAAATAAAGATGGTTTACGTAGGAATCTTACGAGTAAATTATTCCTATTTTATGTCATTCCAGAGAACAGCATTTAATCTGATGAAGCCACTCTTACATAAACAAGAATGGGAGTTCTAGGTACTTGTAATCTAGCTGATGGAAATATCTTTTAAACTCCCAAAAAGAAGTGTATTTAGTATGACTGTAGCAAATGTAAAGTGACTTTAGGCTTAATGAAAAAGTGTCACTGATTTAGAGACTGGTTGGGCATTTCAGCTAGTTTTTCCATATCAGAATAACTAGAGCATGGGAGGACTAAAGCAGAGAACACAACTAAACATGTCAGGGAAACAGGAGATCTCAACTACAAAGAAAAATGAAGACCTCTTTTTTATATTGGTTGCTTAAAACCTTACATAGCTCTTGAGATACCATATTTCCTACATTAGACTCAAGTGAGTTATGAACTCCCATTTTGACCCCATATTCAGATTGCACAATCACATTGTTTACACATCCACGTTTTTACAAAATGCCATATTAGTAACTGTTGTATTCTACTACCTTTTCTGGCCTCTACTATATCCCCTCTCCTGCCCTCCCATCTTCTCTCTCTATCCCGTCTGCTGTAATTGAACGTTTGAGAATTGGAAACCACACTTTAAACTCACTCTCCTCCCCTTTTTCCCTTCTGTCAAATTACTCATCATCTTCTTCTATTTCTCCTCCTCCTCCTCCATTTCCTCCTCCTCCTGATACCTTTAATTCATTCATCATACACTCATGCATTGGTTCATTCATTCCTTTCACACATGGTGTTGGGGATCCAACTCAGGACCTTTGAAAGTGTGAAGCCAGCACTCTAGTGCTGAGCCAAAACCCCAGCACCTGTCTTTTGGATTTTATGACTGTTTATATGAAATTCAGAGTCGCATTCTGCTATGGTACACTGATATGTGGATTGACCTAGTCCTTGTTTTCTGGGAGACTTTTGGAAAATATACATGAATTATTAGGAGATTGAAATGGAGAAACAAAGAGGAAATTCCCCAATTTCTTATTGTTAGATTCCATACTCTGTCTCTGCCTACCTACTGTAAAAACTTTTAAACTCTTACTCCCCTTTTCTATATCATTGCCAACAAGTGAACATTCACTGCCCTACAACAAACCAGAGAACTCACATTGAACAATGTTTCCCCAGTAGAGACCAAGACACAATACTTATTAAAAAAATACCCTAGTTATGAATTAGTAGGTAAAGCTTTATTTGAGTGTTAAATGTGCTCTAATTATGTGTTTGTGTGTTTGTTGGTGTGTGTGGTGTGTGGGCGTGTGTGCTTGTGTGTAAAACAAGCACTGAGGTGTAAAATAAATGCAGGATTGCAACGGCCTTCTTAAAAATAAGAAGCAACTTTATCACATTTGAAGCCCAGTGAGGAATCTGCCTGATGCTTAACCTACAATTAATTGAAATGTGAAAAATTCAGGCCTAGAAAAACATTTTCATTGTTTACACATCCACGTTTTTACAAAATGCCATATTAGTAACTGTTGTATTCTGCTACCTTTTCTGGCCTCTACTATACCCCCTCTCCTGCCCTCCCATCTTCTCTCTCTATCCCGTCTGCTGTAATTCAACGTTTGGGAATTGGAAACCACACTTTAAACTCACTCTCCTCCCCTTTTTCCCTTCTGTCAAATTACTCATCATCTTCTTCTATTTCTCCTCCTCCTCCTCCTCCTCCTCTTCCTCCTCCTCCTGATACCTTTGATTCATTCATCATACACTCATGCATTGGTTCATTCATTCCTTTCACACATGGTGTTGGGGATCCAACTCAGGACCTTTGAAAGTGTGAAGCCAGCACTCTAGTGCTGAGCCAAATCCCCAGCACCTGTCTTTTGGATTTTATGACTGTTTATATGAAATTCAGAATCGCATTCTGCTATGGTTCACTGATATGTGGATTGACCTAGTCCTTGTTTTCTGGGAGACTTTTGGAAAATATACATGAATTATTAGGAGATTGAAATGAAGAAACAAAGAGGAAATTCCCCAATTTCTTATTCTAAGATTCCATACTCTGACTCTGCCAACCTACTGTAAAAACTTTTAAACTCTTACTCCCCATTTCTATATCAGTGCCAACAAGTGAACATTCACTGCCCTGCAACAAACCAGAGAACTCACATTGAACAATGTTTCCCCAGTAGAGACCAAGACACAATACTTATTAAAAAAATACCCTAGTTATGAATTTGTAGGTAAAGCTTTATTTGAGTGTTAAATGTGCTCTAATTATGTGTTTGTGTGTTTGTTGGTGTGTGTGGTGTGTGGGCGTGTGTGCTTGTGTGTAAAACAAGCACTGAGGTGTAAAATAAATGCAGGATTGCAACGGCCTTCTTAAAAATAAGAAGCAACTTTATCACATTTGAAGCCCAGTGAAGAATCTGCCTGCTACTTAACCTACAATTAATTGAAATGTGAAAAATTCAGGCCTAGAAAAACAAAGCCAACATACATACTGAATCTAATCAGTCTGTCTCACCTGTTTTCTAACCAATCCTTTAAATAAACCTAAATGGCCAGCGTAAAACATCAGTTGTTCTAAACGAGTGGACGGATGTCCCCTGTCATGGGCTGTGTAAAATACATGGAGGATCCGGCACTGATTGTTATCTAGAATGACTTCTGCCTGAACTACTATTGGAGAATTGTTGCTGATATACTGCGGTTCTTATACCAGTAAACTGGAATGAAGGTAATTTCAGGCTGCAAAGGAATAAATTGATTTTACTAACTGGTTTTTGGAAAACACTGCCATGAAAAATTATCAATATGTTCATAAAGGCATCTACATGTCTCTTCACAAGGGTTTTACTTAATGGGGGAGGTGGTGAGGTCTGGATATAACTGAACTGTCCATTAGTAGGTAGAACAATATAATGGGAATCTGAGTGCACATTCCGGTTTGAACTCAATCTAGGTAACATGGATTCATCTCTGTGTAATAGGCCTGCTTCTGAAAAACACAATGTAGAGCTCCAAAAGCAGAACGATACTCTCAGAATACCATGTTATGTTTGTAAATAGATAGACAGATAGATATACAGAAATCAAAAATCTGAAAACGGTCTGGAAGTGTACATTTCAATAACTTACAATGTCAGTAGTGGGGGATTAATAGCAGATCAAGAAGACTGTATCTGCATGCGAAATGGTTCAATTTTTGAAAGAGTTTTTTAAATGAAAATGGACAAAAAATTGAAAGGGTTACAGTAAGTGTTGAGGAGTGACTTGACAAAAGGAGCACAGAGGTGAGAAAGAATTAAGTAGAGTTCAATAGAACCAGGTATAATTTCTGTACACATGACTCCATGAACAGGAGCAAAGGGGACACTTAAAGAAATCATAGGACTAAGGAGAGATCAGGATTAGGAGGGTTTGTACTAGTCTAGAAATGCTGACCTGAAAACCAACTAAAGTTCTCAACTCCTTCTTCTGAGGAACATTAGCTGTGCCGTGCTTTTCAAAAATGACTTGTCATGACTGATTTATGCCCATGTTAGCAACTCTTCTGAAATTACTTTGAAAGTAGACTCATGTGAGAGTTTCTCTTTAGAGATAATTCAAATTACTTGCATAGGAAGTGGCAGCAGGTCTGGGGATGTTGTAGCTCAGTGGCAGTGACCTTGCCTAGCTTGGGGCTGGCCTGCCATGGACTTTCACCCCAAACACTTGCAAGAAAAGAGAAGGAAGGGAAGGGAGAGAGAAAGTTGGAAGGGAGGAAGGCAAAGTTGGAGGGATGGAGGGAGGTAGAAAAGAAGGAAGAAGAAACTGAGAAAAACCAGGAAGGGAGGAAGGAAGGTAGGAAATAGGGAGAGCACAAGGGCAGGGAAAGGACTGAGTCACTCAAACAAAAGGCAAGGGACACAAAGACCAATATAGGCCATAAAAGCTGTTTGAACAGTTTAGTCAGCTTTAGAATTTGAGTGACATCAAACTGAATGTTATTATGACTGGATGGAATCTTCCTACTAACCCCGCCTTGGCCTGGCCTAAACCAAATCAAGGGGTGGGTGGCATGGAGAGGAATTCTCTCTGGCTGGAGTGGGAGGGACCTAAACCTGTGGCACTTGAGGATGCACCGGGTAGGGAAGCGGACAAGACTGCCCTGATGGGCATTTGAGCACAACAAGGCTCCTGGGAGCCTTTGATCATGGCTCCCACCGCCATACGCCCACCACCCTCCATACGCCCAGCCCCTGAAGGGGATCACAGTGGTCTGCTCCGTTTCCTGGTGCAGGTTGGAGTTCCTGACCAAACACCTGAGTGTCCACAGCCTGTTTTGGCCTGCCTGGGCAGGCTGTGGTTGTGGTGGCAAGAGCCAAAGCTGTGTTGGCGTGATGGAGGAGCCAAGGGCTGCCTCTCAGCCATACTAGTGGGTGGTTCTCGAAGAAGCACCCAGGGTTGTGGCAGCATTGTCCGAAGACATGAAGCCAGGCCATCTTCCTTATGGCTTTCCTTGGGAGTTGGTGATGTGTACAGCTCTTGGATTTTCCGCTGTTCTCTCACTTTTCTGGAGAGGTTTTCAGTCGGTTCGTAGCAGGCTTTACGTGGGAAGAGAAAAAAGGCTGGCTCTAAATCTTGCTGGACTTATTGAGGCAAAATGTGGACTTCTTGAAAAAGTGAGCCTTGTTGAAAAAGAACATGAAGGCTTAGAATCACCTTTAAAGGATTGCAGGTTTGAGAAGGGTTCAAGGGAAGCACGACAGCTGGAGGCAACCGACGAAAAGCTGCATAGGTCCGAATCCAGCCATGGCGTTGAAGTGCTCTTTCTAGAAGAAGAGCTCAAAGCACAGAAGGCTCAACATGGTCAACAGGATGAAACGATGGCGCACCTATCAAGAAGGATACAGTCCCTCCAAGGTGAATCTGAATCCCTCAGATCACAAATAGCTGAAGCTAAAACAAACTGGAGACTCTTTCAAGTGAATGAGGAAGAACTGAAGCTGGCAATCAAAGAGGTTTTGAATGAAGGATGCCTACTTCCGCAAACGCAGAGACCAACAATACAAGGAGAAGCTGAAGCACAGAGGGAACAACGAGGTGTCCAATATAAAGCAAAAATCATATTAGAGGACTCTAAAGTAGCTGGAGAACAAGTTCTAAGGGACACAGAAAATCACATGGAGTCTCTGGGTGAATGCTTGCTGAAGATGATGGATAGGTCTTCTCCAAGCCTGGGAGCCCAAAGGGATGGTGGTCACCTGGAACTGGGAAAGACGAGTGAACCCGAAATTGGTGCTCACTTGGAGGATGAGTCCAAAGGAGCTTTGAGGAACCTGGTTTATGGTGATAAGCTAAAGGCCTCCTTAGAAATCTTGGAAGGAGGAAGAATTCAAAAATGTACTTTCTCATCTGAAGTGGAGAAAACCACGGAAGACCTTACAGAACACCTTAAAAGTCTGCAGACTGAACAGGCATCCTTGCAGTCAGAAAATGCACAGCTGCAAAGTGAGAATGAGACCCTACAGAAGAACTTTAAAGTCATGATGGAACGCTATCAAGAAAATATGATGAAACTGCACAGGAAATTAAGAGTGGAGGAAAACTACCGTGTGGAGCAAGAGGAGAAACTTTCCAAAGTCGAAGAAAAGATGAGCCATACAATAAAAGAGCTGGAGACCTACAGAAAGAGAGCCCAATATCTTGAAGAACAATTGCAGAGTACCATTCATTCCTGTCTGGGGAAGATTATTTCCTCTGAGAAAGAAGCACATGCTAGTGAGTTGGCAGCTCGGCTTGCTGAAAGAAACCTCAGTTATTTCAGGAAACAAAATGCACGCAACAGACAAAAATTAACTGAGAAGGAGCTTAGATTTGAACTTGTAGAAAAAGATCCCTATGATGCACTGGATGTTTCCAACTCAGCAATGGGCAGAAAGCCTTCTCCAAATGGGCCCTCACCAATAGGTCACTCTTCATCTGAAAGGAGACCTCCTCATTTGGAAAAGAGTGGTCCACTCACACTCTCACCTTTCACTCCAGTGGGAGGAGGAGGAGGGTCAAGGGGCCCTGGAGAATCCTCTGCACCATGCGACTAGCAGTAAAGGAAGAGAATCCAGCTGTCATAAGTTCACTGATTTTCAGAGAGCACCTTCTCAGACTGGGCCCCTCTCTCCTCCAGGGGAACAGGCCAGCAGGCTGATGATCCCTCCGCCAGGCCAACCATATTCTTCTGATGCACGTCTTCCTCTACAAAGGCAAGATAGGTTTTACTCAAATTGTGGTAGAGCATCGGGACCAGCAGAACACAGAATTCCTAATATGCCTCCTTTGGACTCTGATGTGCCTGATTCACCTCTCCATGCTGAAAACCAAGCAACTGGCTCTGGCTCTGTGTTGGCACCTTTCCCTCCAGTCAGAGGTGCCTTGCTTCCAGTTGACCCAAGGAGTCAGTTCATGAGAAGAGGACCTTTTTTTTCCTCCACCTCTCCCAGGAAACTTGTCTGGGAACCTGGAGATTATGTTCCACCTGACCCGCCACCCACTCCATTTCCAATGCGAAGTGTCTATGCAGGGAGGGGGTTTTCCTCACAATCTTCCCCCAAGAGCTGGAATTCAGCCCTCTACACCCCCATTCTGAAAGTACAAGTGAGTTCCCTGAAGGGTTCCTTCCACCTGCAAATGAGCCTGTTACTCAACATCCAGAACCAAACAAGAAACCTCATGCTGTTGCTCTCTCTTCAAATGTAATTTGACTTATCTCTCATTTTTAGTTTTTGAGTAACTGCTTTTACTTCAGTAATTGACTATACTTTGGCTCCAATTGAAGCTCAATGAAACAATAATCCTTAAGATACTATTTTGTAAATAAAGATGGTTTACGTAGGAATCTTACGAGTAAATTATTCCTATTTTATGTCATTCCAGAGAACAGCATTTAATCTGATGAAGCCACTCTTACATAAACAAGAATGGGAATTCTAGGTACTTGTAATCTAGCTGATGGAAATATCTTTTAAACTCCCAAAAAAGAAGTGTACTTAGTATGACTGTAGCAAATGTAAAGTGACTTTAGGCTTAATGAAAAAGTGTCACTGATTTAGAGACTGGTTGGGCATTTCAGCTAGTTTTTCCATATCAGAATAACTAGAGCATGGGAGGACTAAAGGAGAGAACACAACTCAACATATCACGGAAACAGGAGATCTCAACTACAAAGAAAAATGAAGACCTCTTTTTTATATTGGTTGCTTAAAACCTTACATAGCTCTTGAGATACCATATTTCCTACATTAGACTCAAGTGAGTTATGAACTCCCATTTTGACCCCATATTCAGATTGCACAATCACATTGTTTACACATCCACGTTTTTACAAAATGCCATATTAGTAACTGTTGTATTCTGCTACCTTTTCTGGCCTCTACTATATCCCCTCTCCTGCCCTCCCATCTTCTCTCTCTATCCAGTCTGCTGTAATTGAACGTTTGGGAATTGGAAACCACACTTTAAACTCACTCTCCTCCCCTTTTTCCCTTCTGTCAAATTACTCATCATCTTCTTCTATTTCTCCTCCTCCTCCTCCTCTTCCTCCTCCTCCTGATACCTTTAATTCATTCATCATACACTCATGCATTGGTTCATTCATTCCTTTCACACATGGTGTTGGGGATCCAACTCAGGACCTTTGAAAGTGTGAAGCCAGCACTCTAGTGCTGAGCCAAAACCCCAGCACCTGTCTTTTGGATTTTATGACTGTTTATATGAAATTCAGAATTGCATTCTACTATGGTTCACTGATATGTGGATTGACCTAGTCCTTGTTTTCTGGGAGACATTTGGAAAATATACATGAATTATTAGGAGATTGAAATGAAGAAACAAAGAGGAAATTCCCCAATTTCTTATTCTTAGATTCATACTCTGACTCTGCCTACCTACTGTAAAAACTTTTAAACTCTTACTCCCCATTTCTATATCATTGCCAACAAGTGAACATTCACTGCCCTACAACAAACCAGAGAACTCACATTGAACAATGTTTCCCCAGTAGAGACCAAGACACAATACTTATTAAAAAAATACCCTAGTTATGAATTAGTAGGTAAAGCTTTATTTGAGTGTTAAATGTGCTCTAATTATGTGTTTGTGTGTTTGTTGGTGTGTGTGGTGTGTGGGCGTGTGTGCTTGTGTGTAAAACAAGCACTGAGGTGTAAAATAAATGCAGGATTGCAACGGCCTTCTTAAAAATAAGAAGCAACTTTATCACATTTGAAGCCCAGTGAGGAATCTGCCTGATGCTTAACATACAATTAATTGAAATGTGAAAAATTCAGGCCTAGAAAAACAAAGCCAACATACATACTGAATCTAATCAGTCTGTCTCACCTGTTTTCTAACCACTCCTTTAAATAAACGTAAATGGCCAGCGTAAAACAAGAGTTGTTCTAAACGAGTGGACGGATGTCACCTGTCATGGGCTGTGTAAAATACATGGAGGATCCGGCACTGATTGTTATCTAGAATGACTTCGGCCTGAACTACTATTGGAGAATTGTTGCTGATATACTGCGGTTCTTATACCAGTAAACTGGAATGAAGGTAATTTCAGGCTGCAAAGGAATAAATTGATTTTACTAACTGGTTTTTGGAAAACACTGCCATGAAAAATTATCAATATGTTCATAAAGGCATCTACATGTCTCTTCACAAGGGTTTTACTTAATGGGGGAGGTGGTGAGGTCTGGATATAACTGAACTGTCCATTAGTAGGTAGAACAATATAATGGGAATCTGAGTGCACATTCCGGTTTGAACTCAATCTAGGTAACATGGATTCATCTCTGTGTAATAGGCCTGCTTCTGAAAAACACAATGTAGAGCTCCAAAAGCAGAACGATACTCTCAGAATACCATGTTATGTTTGTAAATAGATAGACAGATAGATATACAGAAATCAAAAAACTGAAAACGGTCTGGAAGTGTACATTTCAATAACTTACAATGTCAGTAGTGGGGGATTAATAGCAGATCAAGAAGACTGTATCTGCATGCGAAATGGTTCAATTTTTGAAAGAGTTTTTTAAATGAAAATGGACAAAAAATTGAAAGGGTTACAGTAAGTGTTGAGGAGTGACTTGACAAAAGGAGCACAGAGGTGAGAAAGAATTAAGTAGAGTTCAATAGAACCAGGTATAATTTCTGTACACATGACTCCATGAACAGGAGCAAAGGGGACACTTAAAGAAATCATAGGACTAAGGAGAGATCAGGATTAGGAGGCTTTGTACTAGTCTAGAAATGCTGACCTGAAAACCAACTAAAGTTCTCAACTCCTTCTTCTGAGGAACATTAGCTGTGCCGTGCTTTTCAAAAATGACTTGTCATGACTGATTTATGCCCATGTTAGCAACTCTTCTGAAATTACTTTGAAAGTAGACTCATGTGAGAGTTTCTCTTTAGAGATAATTCAAATTACTTGCATAGGAAGTGGCAGCAGGTCTGGGGATGTTGTAGCTCAGTGGCAGTGACCTTGCCTAGCTTGGGGCTGGCCTGCCATGGACTTTCACCCCAAACACTTGCAAGAAAAGAGAAGGAAGGGAAGGGAGAGAGAAAGTTGGAAGGGAGGAAGGCAAAGTTGGAGGGATGGAGGGAGGTAGAAAAGAAGGAAGAAGAAAAGGAGAAAAACCAGGAAGGGAGGAAGGAAGGTAGGAAATAGGGAGAGCACAAGGGCAGGGAAAGGACTGAGTCACTCAAACAAAAGGCAAGGGACACAAAGACCAATATCGGCCATAAAAGCTGTTTGAACAGTTTAGTCAGCTTTAGAATTTGAGTGACATCAAACTGAATGTTATTATGACTGGATGGAATCTTCCTACTAACCCCGCCTTGGCCTGGCCTAAACCAAATCAAGGGGTGGGTGGCATGGAGAGGAATTCTCTCTGGCTGGAGTGGGAGGGACCTAAACCTGTGGCACTTGAGGATGCACCGGGTAGGGAAGCGGACAAGACTGCCCTGATGGGCATTTGACCACAACAAGGCTCCTGGGAGCCTTTGATCATGGCTCCCACCGCCATACGCCCACCACCCACCATACGCCCAGCCCCTGAAGGGGATCACAGTGGTCTGCTCCGTTGCCTGGTGCAGGTTGGAGTTCCTGACCAAACACCTGAGTGTCCACAGCCTGTGTTGGCCTGCCTGATCAGGCTGTGGTTGTGGTGGCAAGAGCCAAAGCTGTGTTGGCGTGATGGAGGAGCCAAGGGCTGCCTCTCAGCCATACTAGTGGGTGGTTCTGGAAGAAGCACCCAGGGTTGTGGCAGCATTGTCCGAAGACATGAAGCCAGGCCATCTTCCTTATGGCTTTCCTTGGGAGTTGGTGATGTGTACAGCTCTTGGATTTTCCGCTGTTCTCTCACTTTTCTGGAGAGGTTTTCAGTCGGTTCGTAGCAGGCTTTACGTGGGAAGAGAAAAAAGGCTGGCTCTAAATCTTGCTGGACTTATTGAGGCAAAATGTGGACTTCTTGAAAAAGTGAGCCTTGTTGAAAAAGAACATGAAGGCTTAGAATCACCTTTAAAGGATTGCAGGTTTGAGAAGGGTTCAAGGGAAGCACGACAGCTGGAGGCAACCGACGAAAAGCTGCATAGGTCCGAATCCAGCCATGGCGTTGAAGTGCTCTTTCTAGAAGAAGAGCTCAAAGCACAGAAGGCTCAACATGGTCAAGAGGATGAAACGATGGCGCACCTATCAAGAAGGATACAGTCCCACCAAGGTGAATCTGAATCCCTCAGATCACAAATAGCTGAAGCTAAAACAAACTGGAGACTCTTTCAAGTGAATGAGGAAGAACTGAAGCTGGCAATCAAAGAGGTTTTGAATGAAGGATCCCTACTTCCGCAAACGCAGAGACCAACAATACAAGGAGAAGCTGAAGCACAGAGGGAACAAGGAGGTGTCCAATATAAAGCAAAAATCATATTAGAGGACTCTAAAGTAGCTGGAGAACAAGTTCTAAGGGACACAGAAAATCACAATGAGTCTCTGGGTGAATGCTTGCTGAAGATGATGGATAGGTCTTCTCCAAGCCTGGGAGCCCAAAGGGATGGTGGTCACCTGGAACTGGGAAAGACGAGTGAACCCGAAATTGGTGCTCACTTGGAGGATGAGTCCAAAGGAGCTTTGAGGAACCTGGTTTATGGTGATAAGCTAAAGGCCTCCTTAGAAATCTTGGAAGGAGGAAGAATTCAAAAATGTACTTTCTCATCTGAAGTGGAGAAAACCACGGAAGACCTTACAGAACACCTTAAAAGTCTGCAGACTGAACAGGCATCCTTGCAGTCAGAAAATGCACAGCTGCAAAGTGAGAATGAGACCCTACAGAAGAACTTTAAAGTCATGATGGAACGCTATCAAGAAAATATGATGAAACTGCACAGGAAATTAAGAGTGGAGGAAAACTACTATGTGGAGCAAGAGGAGAAACTTTCCAAAGTCGAAGAAAAGATGAGCCATACAATAAAAGTGCTGGAGACCTACAGAAAGAGAGCCCAATATCTTGAAGAACAATTGCAGAGAACCATTCATTCCTGTCTGGGGAAGGTTATTTCCTCTGAGAAAGAAGCACATGCTAGTGAGTTGGCAGCTCGGATTGCTGAAAGAAACCTCAGTTATTTCAGGAAACAAAATGCACGCAACAGACAAAAATTAACTGAGAAGGAGCTTAGATTTGAACTTGTAGAAAAAGATCCCTATGATGCACTGGATGTTTCCAACTCAGCAATGGGCAGAAAGCCTTCTCCAAATGGGCCCTCACCAATAGGTCACCCTTCATCTGAAAGGAGACCTCCTCATTTGGAAAAGAGTGGTCCACTCACACTCTCACCTTTCACTCCAGTGGGAGGAGGAGGAGGGTCAAGGGGCCCTGGAGAATCCTCTGCACCATGCGACTAGCAGTAAAGGAAGAGAATCCAGCTGTCATAAGTTCACTGATTTTCAGAGAGCACCTTCTCAGACTGGGCCCCCCTCTCTCCTCCAGGGGAACAGGCCAGCAGGCTGATGATCCCTCCGCCAGGCCAACCATATTCTTCTGATGCACGTCTTCCTCTACAAAGGCAAGATAGGTTTTACTCAAATTGTGGTAGAGCATCGGGACCAGCAGAACACAGAATTCCTAATATGCCTCCTTTGGACTCTGATGTGCCTGATTCACCTCTCCATGCTGAAAACCAAGCAACTGGCTCTGGCTCTGTGTTGGCACCTTTCCCTCCAGTCAGAGGTGCCTTGCTTCCAGTTGACCCAAGGAGTCAGTTCATGAGAAGAGGACCTTTTTTTTCCTCCACCTCTCCCAGGAAACTTGTCTGGGAACTTGGAGATTATGTTCCACCTGACCCGCCACCCACTCCATTTCCAATGCGAAGTGTCTATGCAGGGAGGGGGTTTTCCTCACAATCTTCCCCCAAGAGCTGGAATTCAGCCCTCTACACCCCCATTCTGAAAGTACAAGTGAGTTCCCTGAAGGGTTCCTTCCACCTGCAAATGAGCCTGTTACTCAACATCCAGAACAAAACAAGAAACCTCATGCTGTTGCTCTCTCTTCAAATGTAATTTGACTTATCTCTCATTTTTAGTTTTTGAGTAACTGCTTTTACTTCAGTAATTGACTATACTTTGGCTCCAATTGAAGCTCAATGAAACAATAATCCTTAAGATACTATTTTGTAAATAAAGATGGTTTACGTAGGAATCTTACGAGTAAATTATTCCTATTTTATGTCATTCCAGAGAACAGCATTTAATCTGATGAAGCCACTCTTACATAAACAAGAATGGGAGTTCTAGGTACTTGTAATCTAGCTGATGGAAATATCTTTTAAACTCCCAACAAAGAAGTGTATTTAGTATGACTGTAGCAAATGTAAAGTGACTTTAGGCTTAATGAAAAAGTGTCACTGATTTAGAGACTGGTTGGGCATTTCAGCTAGTTTTTCCATATCAGAATAACTAGAGCATGGGAGGACTAAAGGAGAGAACACAACTAAACATGTCAGGGAAACAGGAGATCTCAACTACAAAGAAAAATGAAGACCTCTTTTTTATATTGGTTGCTTAAAACCTTACATAGCTCTTGAGATACCATATTTCCTACATTAGACTCAAGTGAGTTATGAACTCCCATTTTGACCCCATATTCAGATTGCACAATCACATTGTTTACACATCCACGTTTTTACAAAATGCCATATTAGTAACTGTTGTATTCTACTACCTTTTCTGGCCTCTACTATATCCCCTCTCCTGCCCTCCCATCTTCTCTCTCTATCCCGTCTGCTGTAATTGAACGTTTGAGAATTGGAAACCACACTTTAAACTCACTCTCCTCCCCTTTTTCCCTTCTGTCAAATTACTCATCATCTTCTTCTATTTCTCCTCCTCCTCCTCCTCTTCCTCCTCCTCCTGATACCTTTAATTCATTCATCATACACTCATGCATTGGTTCATTCATTCCTTTCACACATGGTGTTGGGGATCCAACTCAGGACCTTTGAAAGTGTGAAGCCAGCACTCTAGTGCTGAGCCAAAACCCCAGCACCTGTCTTTTGGATTTTATGACTGTTTATATGAAATTCAGAATCGCATTCTACTATGGTTCACTGATATGTGGATTGACCTAGTCCTTGTTTTCTGGGAGACTTTTGGAAAATATACATGAATTATTAGGAGATTGAAATGAAGAAACAAAGAGGAAATTCCCCAATTTCTTATTCTTAGATTCCATACTCTGACTCTGCCTACCTACTGTAAAAACTTTTAAACTCTTACTCCCCATTTCTATATCATTGCCAAAAAGTGAACATTCACTGCCCTACAACAAACCAGAGAACTCACATTGAACAATGTTTCCCCAGTAGAGACCAAGACACAATACTTATTAAAAAAATACCCTAGTTATGAATTAGTAGGTAAAGCTTTATTTGAGTGTTAAATGTGCTCTAATTATGTGTTTGTGTGTTTGTTGGTGTGTGTGGTGTGTGGGCGTGTGTGCTTGTGTGTAAAACAAGCACTGAGGTGTAAAATAAATGCAGGATTGCAACGGCCTTCTTAAAAATAAGAAGCAACTTTATCACATTTGAAGCCCAGTGAGGAATCTGCCTGATGCTTAACCTACAATTAATTGAAATGTGAAAAATTCAGGCCTAGAAAAACATTTTCATTGTTTACACATCCACGTTTTTACAAAATGCCATATTAGTAACTGTTGTATTCTGCTACCTTTTCTGGCCTCTACTATACCCCCTCTCCTGCCCTCCCATCTTCTCTCTCTATCCCGTCTGCTGTAATTCAACGTTTGGGAATTGGAAACCACACTTTAAACTCACTCTCCTCCCCTTTTTCCCTTCTGTCAAATTACTCATCATCTTCTTCTATTTCTCCTCCTCCTCCTCCTCCTCCTCTTCCTCCTCCTCCTGATACCTTTAATTCATTCATCATACACTCATGCATTGGTTCATTCATTCCTTTCACACATGGTGTTGGGGATCCAACTCAGGACCTTTGAAAGTGTGAAGCCAGCACTCTAGTGCTGAGCCAAATCCCCAGCACCTGTCTTTTGGATTTTATGACTGTTTATATGAAATTCAGAATCGCATTCTGCTATGGTTCACTGATATGTGGATTGACCTAGTCCTTGTTTTCTGGGAGACTTTTGGAAAATATACATGAATTATTAGGAGATTGAAATGAAGAAACAAAGAGGAAATTCCCCAATTTCTTATTCTAAGATTCCATACTCTGACTCTGCCAACCTACTGTAAAAACTTTTAAACTCTTACTCCCCATTTCTATATCAGTGCCAACAAGTGAACATTCACTGCCCTGCAACAAACCAGAGAACTCACATTGAACAATGTTTCCCCAGTAGAGACCAAGACACAATACTTATTAAAAAAATACCCTAGTTATGAATTAGTAGGTAAAGCTTTATTTGAGTGTTAAATGTGCTCTAATTATGTGTTTGTGTGTTTGTTGGTGTGTGTGGTGTGTGGGCGTGTGTGCTTGTGTGTAAAACAAGCACTGAGGTGTAAAATAAATGCAGGATTGCAACGGCCTTCTTAAAAATAAGAAGCAACTTTATCACATTTGAAGCCCAGTGAAGAATCTGCCTGCTACTTAACCTACAATTAATTGAAATGTGAAAAATTCAGGCCTAGAAAAACAAAGCCAACATACATACTGAATCTAATCAGTCTGTCTCACCTGTTTTCTAACCAATCCTTTAAATAAACCTAAATGGCCAGCGTAAAACATCAGTTGTTCTAAACGAGTGGACGGATGTCCCCTGTCATGGGCTGTGTAAAATACATGGAGGATCCGGCACTGATTGTTATCTAGAATGACTTCTGCCTGAACTACTATTGGAGAATTGTTGCTGATATACTGCGGTTCTTATACCAGTAAACTGGAATGAAGGTAATTTCAGGCTGCAAAGGAATAAATTGATTTTACTAACTGGTTTTTGGAAAACACTGCCATGAAAAATTATCAATATGTTCATAAAGGCATCTACATGTCTCTTCACAAGGGTTTTACTTAATGGGGGAGGTGGTGAGGTCTGGATATAACTGAACTGTCCATTAGTAGGTAGAACAATATAATGGGAATCTGAGTGCACATTCCGGTTTGAACTCAATCTAGGTAACATGGATTCATCTCTGTGTAATAGGCCTGCTTCTGAAAAACACAATGTAGAGCTCCAAAAGCAGAACGATACTCTCAGAATACCATGTTATGTTTGTAAATAGATAGACAGATAGATATACAGAAATCAAAAATCTGAAAACGGTCTGGAAGTGTACATTTCAATAACTTACAATGTCAGTAGTGGGGGATTAATAGCAGATCAAGAAGACTGTATCTGCATGCGAAATGGTTCAATTTTTGAAAGAGTTTTTTAAATGAAAATGGACAAAAAATTGAAAGGGTTACAGTAAGTGTTGAGGAGTGACTTGACAAAAGGAGCACAGAGGTGAGAAAGAATTAAGTAGAGTTCAATAGAACCAGGTATAATTTCTGTACACATGACTCCATGAACAGGAGCAAAGGGGACACTTAAAGAAATCATAGGACTAAGGAGAGATCAGGATTAGGAGGCTTTGTACTAGTCTAGAAATGCTGACCTGAAAACCAACTAAAGTTCTCAACTCCTTCTTCTGAGGAACATTAGCTGTGCCGTGCTTTTCAAAACTGACTTGTCATGACTGATTTATGCCCATGTTAGCAACTCTTCTGAAATTACTTTGAAAGTAGACTCATGTGAGAGTTTCTCTTTAGAGATAATTCAAATTACTTGCATAGGAAGTGGCAGCAGGTCTGGGGATGTTGTAGCTCAGTGGCAGTGACCTTGCCTAGCATGGGGCTGGCCTGCCATGGACTTTCACCCCAAACACTTGCAAGAAAAGAGAAGGAAGGGAAGGGAGAGAGAAAGTTGGAAGGGAGGAAGGCAAAGTTGGAGGGATGGAGGGAGGTAGAAAAGAAGGAAGAAGAAAAGGAGAAAAACCAGGAAGGGAGGAAGGAAGGTAGGAAATAGGGAGAGCACAAGGGCAGGGAAAGGACTGAGTCACTCAAACAAAAGGCAAGGGACACAAAGACCAATATAGGCCATAAAAGCTGTTTGAACAGTTTAGTCAGCTTTAGAATTTGAGTGACATCAAACTGAATGTTATTATGACTGGATGGAATCTTCCTACTAACCCCGCCTTGGCCTGGCCTAAACCAAATCAAGGGGTGGGTGGCATGGAGAGGAATTCTCTCTGGCTGGAGTGGGAGGGACCTAAACCTGTGGCACTTGAGGATGCACCGGGTAGGGAAGCGGACAAGACTGCCCTGATGGGCAGTTGAGCACAACAAGGCTCCTGGGAGCCTTTGATCATGGCTCCCACCGCCATACGCCCACCACCCACCATACGCCCAGCCCCTGAATGGGATCACAGTGGTCTGCTCCGTTGCCTGGTGCAGGTTGGAGTTCCTGACCAAACACCTGAGTGTCCACAGCCTGTGTTGGCCTGCCTGGGCAGGCTGTGGTTGTGGTGGCAAGAGCCAAAGCTGTGTTGGCGTGATGGAGGAGCCAAGGGCTGCCTCTCAGCCATACTAGTGGGTGGTTCTGGAAGAAGCACCCAGGGTTGTGGCAGCATTGTCCGAAGACATGAAGCCAGGCCATCTTCCTTATGGATTTCCTTGGGAGTTGGTGATGTGTACAGCTCTTGGATTTTCCGCTGTTCTCTCACTTTTCTGGAGAGGTTTTCAGTCGGTTCGTAGCAGGCTTTACGTGGGAAGAGAAAAAAGGCTGGCTCTAAATCTTGCTGGACTTATTGAGGCAAAATGTGGACTTCTTGAAAAAGTGAGCCTTGTTGAAAAAGAACATGAAGGCTTAGAATCACCTTTAAAGGATTGCAGGTTTGAGAAGGGTTCAAGGGAAGCACGACAGCTGGAGGCAACCGACGAAAAGCTGCATAGGTCCGAATCCAGCCATGGCGTTGAAGTGCTCTTTCTAGAAGAAGAGCTCAAAGCACAGAAGGCTCAACATGGTCAAGAGGATGAAACGATGGCGCACCTATCAAGAAGGATACAGTCCCTCCAAGGTGAATCTGAATCCCTCAGATCACAAATAGCTGAAGCTAAAACAAACTGGAGACTCTTTCAAGTGAATGAGGAAGAACTGAAGCTGGCAATCAAAGAGGTTTTGAATGAAGGACCCCTACTTCCGCAAACGCAGAGACCAACAATACAAGGAGAAGCTGAAGCACAGAGGGAACAAGGAGGTGTCCAATATAAAGCAAAAATCATATTAGAGGACTCTAAAGTAGCTGGAGAACAAGTTCTAAGGGACACAGAAAATCACATGGAGTCTCTGGGTGAATGCTTGCTGAAGATGATGGATAGGTCTTCTCCAAGCCTGGGAGCCCAAAGGGATGGTGGTCACCTGGAACTGGGAAAGACGAGTGAACCCGAAATTGGTGCTCACTTGGAGGATGAGTCCAAAGGAGCTTTGAGGAACCTGGTTTATGGTGATAAGCTAAAGGCCTCCTTAGAAATCTTGGAAGGAGGAAGAATTCAAAAATGTACTTTCTCATCTGAAGTGGAGAAAACCACGGAAGACCTTACAGAACACCTTAAAAGTCTGCAGACTGAACAGGCATCCTTGCAGTCAGAAAATGCACAGCTGCAAAGTGAGAATGAGACCCTACAGAAGAACTTTAAAGTCATGATGGAACGCTATCAAGAAAATATGATGAAACTGCACAGGAAATTAAGAGTGGAGGAAAACTACTATGTGGAGCAAGAGGAGAAACTTTCCAAAGTCGAAGAAAAGATGAGCCATACAATAAAAGAGCTGGAGACCTACAGAAAGAGAGCCCAATATCTTGAAGAACAATTGCAGAGTACCATTCATTCCTGTCTGGGGAAGATTATTTCCTCTGAGAAAGAAGCACATGCTAGTGAGTTGGCAGCTCGGATTGCTGAAAGAAACCTCAGTTATTTCAGGAAACAAAATGCACGCAACAGACAAAAATTAACTGAGAAGGAGCTTAGATTTGAACTTGTAGAAAAAGATCCCTATGATGCACTGGATGTTTCCAACTCAGCAATGGGCAGAAAGCCTTCTCCAAATGGGCCCTCACCAATAGGTCACCCTTCATCTGAAAGGAGACCTCCTCATTTGGAAAAGAGTGGTCCACTCACACTCTCACCTTTCACTCCAGTGGGAGGAGGAGGAGGGTCAAGGGGCCCTGGAGAATCCTCTGCACCATGCGACTAGCAGTAAAGGAAGAGAATCCAGCTGTCATAAGTTCACTGATTTTCAGAGAGCACCTTCTCAGACTGGGCCCCTCTCTCCTCCAGGGGAACAGGCCAGCAGGCTGATGATCCCTCCGCCAGGCCAACCATATTCTTCTGATGCACGTCTTCCTCTACAAAGGCAAGATAGGTTTTACTCAAATTGTGGTAGAGCATCGGGACCAGCAGAACACAGAATTCCTAATATGCCTCCTTTGGACTCTGATGTGCCTGATTCACCTCTCCATGCTGAAAACCAAGCAACTGGCTCTGGCTCTGTGTTGGCACCTTTCCCTCCAGTCAGAGGTGCCTTGCTTCCAGTTGACCCAAGGAGTCAGTTCATGAGAAGAGGACCTTTTTTTTCCTCCACCTCTCCCAGGAAACTTCTCTGGGAACCTGGAGATTATGTTCCACCTGACCCGCCACCCACTCCATTTCCAATGCGAAGTGTCTATGCAGGGAGGGGGTTTTCCTCACAATCTTCCCCCAAGAGCTGGAATTCAGCCTTCTACACCCCCATTCTGAAAGTACAAGTGAGTTCCCTGAAGGGTTCCTTCCACCTGCAAATGAGCCTGTTACTCAACATCCAGAACCAAACAAGAAACCTCATGCTGTTGCTCTCTCTTCAAATGTAATTTGACTTATCTCTCATTTTTAGTTTTTGAGTAACTGCTTTTACTTCAGTAATTGACTATACTTTGGCTCCAATTGAAGCTCAATGAAACAATAATCCTTAAGATACTATTTTGTAAATAAAGATGGTTTACGTAGGAATCTTACGAGTAAATTATTCCTATTTTATGTCATTCCTGAGAACAGCATTTAATCTGATGAAGCCACTCTTACATAAACAAGAATGGGAGTTCTAGGTACTTGTAATCTAGCTGATGGAAATATCTTTTAAACTCCCAACAAAGAAGTGTATTTAGTATGACTGTAGCAAATGTAAAGTGACTTTAGGCTTAATGAAAAAGTGTCACTCATTTAGAGACTGGTTGGGCATTTCAGCTAGTTTTTCCATATCAGAATAACTAGAGCATGGGAGGACTAAAGGAGAGAACACAACTAAACATGTCAGGGAAACTGGAGATCTCAACTACAAAGAAAAATGAAGACCTCTTTTTTATATTGGTTGCTTAAAACCTTACATAGCTCTTGAGATACCATATTTCCTACATTAGACTCAAGTGAGTTATGAACTCCCATTTTGACCCCATATTCAGATTGCACAATCACATTGTTTACACATCCACGTTTTTACAAAATGCCATATTAGTAACTGTTGTATTCTACTACCTTTTCTGGCCTCTACTATATCCCCTCTCCTGCCCTCCCATCTTCTCTCTCTATCCCGTCTGCTGTAATTGAACGTTTGAGAATTGGAAACCACACTTTAAACTCACTCTCCTCCCCTTTTTCCCTTCTGTCAAATTACTCATCATCTTCTTCTATTTCTCCTCCTCCTCCTCCATTTCCTCCTCCTCCTGATACCTTTAATTCATTCATCATACACTCATGCATTGGTTCATTCATTCCTTTCACACATGGTGTTGGGGATCCAACTCACGACCTGTGAAAGTGTGAAGCCAGCACTCTAGTGCTGAGCCAAAACCCCAGCACCTGTCTTTTGGATTTTATGACTGTTTATATGAAATTCAGAATCGCATTCTGCTATGGTTCACTGATATGTGGATTGACCTAGTCCTTGTTTTCTGGGAGACTTTTGGAAAATATACATGAATTATTAGGAGATTGAAATGGAGAAACAAAGAGGAAATTCCCCAATTTCTTATTGTTAGATTCCATACTCTGACTCTGCCTACCTACTGTAAAATCTTTTAAACTCTTACTCCCCATTTCTATATCATTGCCAACAAGTGAACATTCACTGCCCTACAACAAACCAGAGAACTCACATTGAACAATGTTTCCCCAGTAGAGACCAAGACACAATACTTATTAAAAAAATACCCTAGTTATGAATTAGTAGGTAAAGCTTTATTTGAGTGTTAATTGTGCTCTAATTATGTGTTTGTGTGTTTGTTGGTGTGTGTGGTGTGTGGGCGTGTGTGCTTGTGTGTAAAACAAGCACTGAGGTGTAAAATAAATGCAGGATTGCAACGGCCTTCTTAAAAATAAGAAGCAACTTTATCACATTTGAAGCCCAGTGAAGAATCTGCCTGCTACTTAACCTACAATTAATTGAAATGTGAAAAATTCAGGCCTAGAAAAACAAAGCCAACATACATACTGAATCTAATCAGTCTGTCTCACGTGTTTTCTAACCAATCCTTTAAATAAACCTAAATGGCCAGCGTAAAACATCAGTTGTTCTAAACGAGTGGACGGATGTCCCCTGTCATGGGCTGTGTAAAATACATGGAGGATCCGGCACTGATTGTTATCTAGAATGACTTCTGCCTGAACTACTATTGGAGAATTGTTGCTGATATACTGCGGTTCTTATACCAGTAAACTGGAATGAAGGTAATTTCAGGCTGCAAAGGAATAAATTGATTTTACTAACTGGTTTTTGGAAAACACTGCCATGAAAAATTATCAATATGTTCATAAAGGCATCTACATGTCTCTTCACAAGGGTTTTACTTAATGGGGGAGGTGGTGAGGTCTGGATATAACTGAACTGTCCATTAGTAGGTAGAACAATATAATGGGAATCTGAGTGCACATTCCGGTTTGAACTCAATCTAGGTAACATGGATTCATCTCTGTGTAATAGGCCTGCTTCTGAAAAACACAATGTAGAGCTCCAAAAGCAGAACGATACTCTCAGAATACCATGTTATGTTTGTAAATAGATAGACAGATAGATATACAGAAATCAAAAATCTGAAAACGGTCTGGAAGTGTACATTTCAATAACTTACAATGTCAGTAGTGGGGGATTAATAGCAGATCAAGAAGACTGTATCTGCATGCGAAATGGTTCAATTTTTGAAAGAGTTTTTTAAATGAAAATGGACAAAAAATTGAAAGGGTTACTGTAAGTGTTGAGGAGTGACTTGACAAAAGGAGCACAGAGGTGAGAAAGAATTAAGTAGAGTTCAATAGAACCAGGTATAATTTCTGTACACATGACTCCATGAACAGGAGCAAAGGGGACACTTAAAGAAATCATAGGACTAAGGAGAGATCAGGATTAGGAGGGTTTGTACTAGTCTAGAAATGCTGACCTGAAAACCAACTAAAGTTCTCAACTCCTTCTTCTGAGGAACATTAGCTGTGCCGTGCTTTTCAAAACTGACTTGTCATGACTGATTTATGCCCATGTTAGCAACTCTTCTGAAATTACTTTGAAAGTAGACTCATGTGAGAGTGTCTCTTTAGAGATAATTCAAATTACTTGCATAGGAAGTGGCAGCAGGTCTGGGGATGTTGTAGCTCAGTGGCAGTAACCTTGCCTAGCATGGGGCTGGCCTGCCATGGACTTTCACCCCAAACACTTGCAAGAAAAGAGAAGGAAGGGAAGGGAGAGAGAAAGTTGGAAGGGAGGAAGGCAAAGTTGGAGGGATGGAGGGAGGTAGAAAAGAAGGAAGAAGAAAAGGAGAAAAACCAGGAAGGGAGGAAGGAAGGTAGGAAATAGGGAGAGCACAAGGGCAGGGAAAGGACTGAGTCACTCAAACAAAAGGCAAGGGACACAAAGACCAATATAGGCCATAAAAGCTGTTTGAACAGTTTAGTCAGCTTTAGAATTTGAGTGACATCAAACTGAATGTTATTATGACTGGATGGAATCTTCCTACTAACCCCGCCTTGGCCTGGCCTAAACCAAATCAAGGGGTGGGTGGCATGGAGAGGAATTCTCTCTGGCTGGAGTGGGAGGGACCTAAACCTGTGGCACTTGAGGATGCACCGGGTAGGGAAGCGGACAAGACTGCCCTGATGGGCAGTTGAGCACAACAAGGCTCCTGGGAGCCTTTGATCATGGCTCCCACCGCCATACGCCCACCACCCACCATACGCCCAGCCCCTGAAGGGGATCACAGTGGTCTGCTCCGTTTCCTGGTGCAGGTTGGAGTTCCTGACCAAACACCTGAGTGTCCACAGCCTGTGTTGGCCTGCCTGGGCAGGCTGTGGTTGTGGTGGCAAGAGCCAAAGCTGTGTTGGCGTGATGGAGGAGCCAAGGGCTGCCTCTCAGCCATACTAGTGGGTGGTTCTGGAAGAAGCACCCAGGGTTGTGGCAGCATTGTCCGAAGACATGAAGCCAGGCCATCTTCCTTATGGCTTTCCTTGGGAGTTGGTGATGTGTACAGCTCTTGGATTTTCCGCTGTTCTCTCACTTTTCTGGAGAGGTTTTCAGTCGGTTCGTAGCAGGCTTTACGTGGGAAGAGAAAAAAGGCTGGCTCTAAATCTTGCTGGACTTATTGAGGCAAAATGTGGACTTCTTGAAAAAGTGAGCCTTGTTGAAAAAGAACATGAAGGCTTAGAATCACCTTTAAAGGATTGCAGGTTTGAGAAGGGTTCAAGGGAAGCACGACAGCTGGAGGCAACCGACGAAAAGCTGCATAGGTCCGAATCCAGCCATGGCGTTGAAGTGCTCTTTCTAGAAGAAGAGCTCAAAGCACAGAAGGCTCAACATGGTCAAGAGGATGAAACGATGGCGCACCTATCAAGAAGGATACAGTCCCTCCAAGGTGAATCTGAATCCCTCAGATCACAAATAGCTGAAGCTAAAACAAACTGGAGACTCTTTCAAGTGAATGAGGAAGAACTGAAGCTGGCAATCAAAGAGGTTTTGAATGAAGGACCCCTACTTCCGCAAACGCAGAGACCAACAATACAAGGAGAAGCTGAAGCACAGAGGGAACAAGGAGGTGTCCAATATAAAGCAAAAATCATATTAGAGGACTCTAAAGTAGCTGGAGAACAAGTTCTAAGGGACACAGAAAATCACATGGAGTCTCTGGGTGAATGCTTGCTGAAGATGATGGATAGGTCTTCTCCAAGCCTGGGAGCCCAAAGGGATGGTGGTCACCTGGAACTGGGAAAGACGAGTGAACCCGAAATTGGTGCTCACTTGGAGGATGAGTCCAAAGGAGCTTTGAGGAACCTGGTTTATGGTGATAAGCTAAAGGCCTCCTTAGAAATCTTGGAAGGAGGAAGAATTCAAAAATGTACTTTCTCATCTGAAGTGGAGAAAACCACGGAAGACCTTACAGAACACCTTAAAAGTCTGCAGACTGAACAGGCATCCTTGCAGTCAGAAAATGCACAGCTGCAAAGTGAGAATGAGACCCTACAGAAGAACTTTAAAGTCATGATGGAACGCTATCAAGAAAATATGATGAAACTGCACAGGAAATTAAGAGTGGAGGAAAACTACTATGTGGAGCAAGAGGAGAAACTTTCCAAAGTCGAAGAAAAGATGAGCCATACAATAAAAGTGCTGGAGACCTACAGAAAGAGAGCCCAATATCTTGAAGAACAATTGCAGAGTACCATTCATTCCTGTCTGGGGAAGATTATTTCCTCTGAGAAAGAAGCACATGCTAGTGAGTTGGCAGCTCGGATTGCTGAAAGAAACCTCAGTTATTTCAGGAAACAAAATGCACGCAACAGACAAAAATTAACTGAGAAGGAGCTTAGATTTGAACTTGTAGAAAAAGATCCCTATGATGCACTGGATGTTTCCAACTCAGCAATGGGCAGAAAGCCTTCTCCAAATGGGCCCTCACCAATAGGTCACCCTTCATCTGAAAGGAGACCTCCTCATTTGGAAAAGAGTGGTCCACTCACACTCTCACCTTTCACTCCAGTGGGAGGAGGAGGAGGGTCAAGGGGCCCTGGAGAATCCTCTGCACCATGCGACTAGCAGTAAAGGAAGAGAATCCAGCTGTCATAAGTTCACTGATTTTCAGAGAGCACCTTCTCAGACTGGGCCCCTCTCTCCTCCAGGGGAACAGGCCAGCAGGCTGATGATCCCTCCGCCAGGCCAACCATATTCTTCTGATGCACGTCTTCCTCTACAAAGGCAAGATAGGTTTTACTCAAATTGTGGTAGAGCATCGGGACCAGCAGAACACAGAATTCCTAATATGCCTCCTTTGGACTCTGATGTGCCTGATTCACCTCTCCATGCTGAAAACCAAGCAACTGGCTCTGGCTCTGTGTTGGCACCTTTCCCTCCAGTCAGAGGTGCCTTGCTTCCAGTTGACCCAAGGAGTCAGTTCATGAGAAGAGGACCTTTTTTTTCCTCCACCTCTCCCAGGAAACTTGTCTGGGAACCTGGAGATTATGTTCCACCTGACCCGCCACCCACTCCATTTCCAATGCGAAGTGTCTATGCAGGGAGGGGGTTTTCCTCACAATCTTCCCCCAAGAGCTGGAATTCAGCCTTCTACACCCCCATTCTGAAAGTACAAGTGAGTTCCCTGAAGGGTTCCTTCCACCTGCAAATGAGCCTGTTACTCAACATCCAGAACCAAACAAGAAACCTCATGCTGTTGCTCTCTCTTCAAATGTAATTTGACTTATCTCTCATTTTTAGTTTTTGAGTAACTGCTTTTACTTCAGTAATTGACTATACTTTGGCTCCAATTGAAGCTCAATGAAACAATAATCCTTAAGATACTATTTTGTAAATAAAGATGGTTTACGTAGGAATCTTACGAGTAAATTATTCCTATTTTATGTCATTCCAGAGAACAGCATTTAATCTGATGAAGCCACTCTTACATAAACAAGAATGGGAGTTCTAGGTACTTGTAATCTAGCTGATGGAAATATCTTTTAAACTCCCAACAAAGAAGTGTATTTAGTATGACTGTAGCAAATGTAAAGTGACTTTAGGCTTAATGAAAAAGTGTCACTCATTTAGAGACTGGTTGGGCATTTCAGCTAGTTTTTCCATATCAGAATAACTAGAGCATGGGAGGACTAAAGGAGAGAACACAACTAAACATGTCAGGGAAACAGGAGATCTCAACTACAAAGAAAAATGAAGACCTCTTTTTTATATTGGTTGCTTAAAACCTTACATAGCTCTTGAGATACCATATTTCCTACATTAGACTCAAGTGAGTTATGAACTCCCATTTTGACCCCATATTCAGATTGCACAATCACATTGTTTACACATCCACGTTTTTACAAAATGCCATATTAGTAACTGTTGTATTCTACTACCTTTTCTGGCCTCTACTATATCCCCTCTCCTGCCCTCCCATCTTCTCTCTCTATCCCGTCTGCAGTAATTGAACGTTTGAGAATTGGAAACCACACTTTAAACTCACTCTCCTCCCCTTTTTCCCTTCTGTCAAATTACTCATCATCTTCTTCTATTTCTCCTCCTCCTCCTCCATTTCCTCCTCCTCCTGATACCTTTAATTCATTCATCATACACTCATGCATTGGTTCATTCATTCCTTTCACACATGGTGTTGGGGATCCAACTCAGGACCTTTGAAAGTGTGAAGCCAGCACTCTAGTGCTGAGCCAAAACCCCAGCACCTGTCTTTTGGATTTTATGACTGTTTATATGAAATTCAGAATCGCATTCTGCTATGGTTCACTGATATGTGGATTGACCTAGTCCTTGTTTTCTGGGAGACTTTTGGAAAATATACATGAATTATTAGGAGATTGAAATGGAGAAACAAAGAGGAAATTCCCCAATTTCTTATTGTTAGATTCCATACTCTGACTCTGCCTACCTACTGTAAAATCTTTTAAACTCTTACTCCCCATTTCTATATCATTGCCAACAAGTGAACATTCACTGCCCTACAACAAACCAGAGAACTCACATTGAACAATGTTTCCCCAGTAGAGACCAAGACACAATACTTATTAAAAAAATACCCTAGTTATGAATTAGTAGGTAAAGCTTTATTTGAGTGTTAAATGTGCTCTAATTATGTGTTTGTGTGTTTGTTGGTGTGTGTGGTGTGTGGGCGTGTGCTTGTGTGTAAAACAAGCACTGAGGTGTAAAATAAATGCAGGATTGCAACGGCCTTCTTAAAAATAAGAAGCAACTTTATCACATTTGAAGCCCTGTGAAGAATCTGCCTGCTACTTAACCTACAATTAATTGAAATGTGAAAAATTCAGGCCTAGAAAAACAAAGCCAACATACATACTGAATCTAATCAGTCTGTCTCACCTGTTTTCTAACCAATCCTTTAAATAAACCTAAATGGCCAGCGTAAAACATCAGTTGTTCTAAACGAGTGGACGGATGTCCCCTGTCATGGGCTGTGTAAAATACATGGAGGATCCGGCACTGATTGTTATCTAGAATGACTTCTGCCTGAACTACTATTGGAGAATT
The DNA here is from genome assembly GCF_048772815.1 of Callospermophilus lateralis. Lineage (NCBI taxonomy): Eukaryota > Metazoa > Chordata > Mammalia > Rodentia > Sciuridae > Callospermophilus > Callospermophilus lateralis. The sequence continues at coordinate 341,852 of NW_027512665.1, read as the reverse complement.
GTTGCTGATATACTGCGGTTCTTATACCAGTAAACTGGAATGAAGGTAATTTCAGGCTGCAAAGGAATAAATTGATTTTACTAACTGGTTTTTGGAAAACACTGCCATGAAAAATTATCAATATGTTCATAAAGGCATCTACATGTCTCTTCACAAGGGTTTTACTTAATGGGGGAGGTGGTGAGGTCTGGATATAACTGAACTGTCCATTAGTAGGTAGAACAATATAATGGGAATCTGAGTGCACATTCCGGTTTGAACTCAATCTAGGTAACATGGATTCATCTCTGTGTAATAGGCCTGCTTCTGAAAAACACAATGTAGAGCTCCAAAAGCAGAACGATACTCTCAGAATACCATGTTATGTTTGTAAATAGATAGACAGATAGATATACAGAAATCAAAAATCTGAAAACGGTCTGGAAGTGTACATTTCAATAACTTACAATGTCAGTAGTGGGGGATTAATAGCAGATCAAGAAGACTGTATCTGCATGCGAAATGGTTCAATTTTTGAAAGAGTTTTTTAAATGAAAATGGACAAAAAATTGAAAGGGTTACAGTAAGTGTTGAGGAGTGACTTGACAAAAGGAGCACAGAGGTGAGAGAGAATTAAGTAGAGTTCAATAGAACCAGGTATAATTTCTGTACACATGACTCCATGAACAGGAGCAAAGGGGACACTTAAAGAAATCATAGGACTAAGGAGAGATCAGGATTAGGAGGCTTTGTACTAGTCTAGAAATGCTGACCTGAAAACCAACTAAAGTTCTCAACTCCTTCTTCTGAGGAACATTAGCTGTGCCGTGCTTTTCAAAAATGACTTGTCACGACTGATTTATGCCCATGTTAGCAACTCTTCTGAAATTACTTTGAAAGTAGACTCATGTGAGAGTTTCTCTTTAGAGATAATTCAAATTACTTGCATAGGAAGTGGCAGCAGGTCTGGGGATGTTGTAGCTCAGTGGCAGTGACCTTGCCTAGCTTGGGGCTGGCCTGCCATGGACTTTCACCCCAAACACTTGCAAGAAAAGAGAAGGAAGGGAAGGGAGAGAGAAAGTTGGAAGGGAGGAAGGCAAAGTTGGAGGGATGGAGGGAGGTAGAAAAGAAGGAAGAAGAAAAGGAGAAAAACCAGGAAGGGAGGAAGGAAGGTAGGAAATAGGGAGAGAACAAGGGCAGGGAAAGGACTGAGTCACTCAAACAAAAGGCAAGGGACACAAAGACCAATATAGGCCATAAAAGCTGTTTGAACAGTTTAGTCAGCTTTAGAATTTGAGTGACATCATACTGAATGTTATTATGACTGGATGGAATCTTCCTACTAACCCCGCCTTGGCCTGGCCTAAACCAAATCAAGGGGTGGGTGGCATGGAGAGGAATTCTCTCTGGCTGGAGTGGGAGGGACCTAAACCTGTGGCACTTGAGGATGCACCGTGTAGGGAAGCGGACAAGACTGCCCTGATGGGCATTTGAGCACAACAAGGCCCCTGGGAGCCTTTGATCATGGCTCCCACCGCCATACGCCCACCACCCACCATACGCCCAGCCCCTGAAGGGGATCACAGTGGTCTGCTCCGTTGCCTGGTGCAGGTTGGAGTTCCTGACCAAACACCTGAGTGTCCACAGCCTGTGTTGGCCTGCCTGGGCAGGCTGTGGTTGTGGTGGCAAGAGCCAAAGCTGTGTTGGCGTGATGGAGGAGCCAAGGGCTGCCTCTCAGCCATACTAGTGGGTGGTTCTGGAAGAAGCACCCAGGGTTGTGGCAGCATTGTCCGAAGACATGAAGCCAGGCCATCTTCCTTATGGCTTTCCTTGGGAGTTGGTGATGTGTACAGCTCTTGGATTTTCCGCTGTTCTCTCACTTTTCTGGAGAGGTTTTCAGTCGGTTCGTAGCAGGCTTTACGTGGGAAGAGAAAAAAGGCTGGCTCTAAATCTTGCTGGACTTATTGAGGCAAAATGTGGACTTCTTGAAAAAGTGAGCCTTGTTGAAAAAGAACATGAAGGCTTAGAATCACCTTTAAAGGATTGCAGGTTTGACAAGGGTTCAAGGGAAGCACGACAGCTGGAGGCAACCGACGAAAAGCTGCATAGGTCCGAATCCAGCCATGGCGTTGAAGTGCTCTTTCTAGAAGAAGAGCTCAAAGCACAGAAGGCTCAACATGGTCAAGAGGATGAAACGATGGCGCACCTATCAAGAAGGATACAGTCCCTCCAAGGTGAATCTGAATCCCTCAGATCACAAATAGCTGAAGCTAAAACAAACTGGAGACTCTTTCAAGTGAATGAGGAAGAACTGAAGCTGGCAATCAAAGAGGTTTTGAATGAAGGATCCCTACTTCCGCAAACGCAGAGACCAACAATACAAGGAGAAGCTGAAGCACAGAGGGAACAAGGAGGTGTCCAATATAAAGCAAAAATCATATTAGAGGACTCTAAAGTAGCTGGAGAACAAGTTCTAAGGGACACAGAAAATCACATGGAGTCTCTGGGTGAATGCTTGCTGAAGATGATGGATAGGTCTTCTCCAAGCCTGGGAGCCCAAAGGGATGGTGGTCACCTGGAACTGGGAAAGACGAGTGAACCCGAAATTGGTGCTCACTTGGAGGATGAGTCCAAAGGAGCTTTGAGGAACCTGGTTTATGGTGATAAGCTAAAGGCCTCCTTAGAAATCTTGGAAGGAGGAAGAATTCAAAAATGTACTTTCTCATCTGAAGTGGAGAAAACCACGGAAGACCTTACAGAACACCTTAAAAGTCTGCAGACTGAACAGGCATCCTTGCAGTCAGAAAATGCACAGCTGCAAAGTGAGAATGAGACCCTACAGAAGAACTTTAAAGTCATGATGGAACGCTATCAAGAAAATATGATGAAACTGCACAGGAAATTAAGAGTGGAGGAAAACTACTATGTGGAGCAAGAGGAGAAACTTTCCAAAGTCGAAGAAAAGATGAGCCATACAATAAAAGTGCTGGAGACCTACAGAAAGAGAGCCCAATATCTTGAAGAACAATTGCAGAGTACCATTCATTCCTGTCTGGGGAAGATTATTTCCTCTGAGAAAGAAGCACATGCTAGTGAGTTGGCAGCTCGGATTGCTGAAAGAAACCTCAGTTATTTCAGGAAACAAAATGCACGCAACAGACAAAAATTAACTGAGAAGGAGCTTAGATTTGAACTTGTAGAAAAAGATCCCTATGATGCACTGGATGTTTCCAACTCAGCAATGGGCAGAAAGCCTTCTCCAAATGGGCCCTCACCAATAGGTCACCCTTCATCTGAAAGGAGACCTCCTCATTTGGAAAAGAGTGGTCCACTCACACTCTCACCTTTCACTCCAGTGGGAGGAGGAGGAGGGTCAAGGGGCCCTGGAGAATCCTCTGCACCATGCGACTAGCAGTAAAGGAAGAGAATCCAGCTGTCATAAGTTCACTGATTTTCAGAGAGCACCTTCTCAGACTGGGCCCCTCTCTCCTCCAGGGGAACAGGCCAGCAGGCTGATGATCCCTCCGCCAGGCCAACCATATTCTTCTGATGCACGTCTTCCTCTACAAAGGCAAGATAGGTTTTACTCAAATTGTGGTAGAGCATCGGGACCAGCAGAACACAGAATTCCTAATATGCCTCCTTTGGACTCTGATGTGCCTGATTCACCTCTCCATGCTGAAAACCAAGCAACTGGCTCTGGCTCTGTGTTGGCACCTTTCCCTCCAGTCAGAGGTGCCTTGCTTCCAGTTGACCCAAGGAGTCAGTTCATGAGAAGAGGACCTTTTTTTTCCTCCACCTCTCCCAGGAAACTTGTCTGGGAACCTGGAGATTATGTTCCACCTGACCCGCCACCCACTCCATTTCCAATGCGAAGTGTCTATGCAGGGAGGGGGTTTTCCTCACAATCTTCCCCCAAGAGCTGGAATTCAGCCCTCTACACCCCCATTCTGAAAGTACAAGTGAGTTCCCTGAAGGGTTCCTTCCACCTGCAAATGAGCCTGTTACTCAACATCCAGAACCAAACAAGAAACCTCATGCTGTTGCTCTCTCTTCAAATGTAATTTGACTTATCTCTCATTTTTAGTTTTTAAGTAACTGCTTTTACTTCAGTAATTGACTATACTTTGGCTCCAATTGAAGCTCAATGAAACAATAATCCTTAAGATACTATTTTGTAAATAAAGATGGTTTACGTAGGAATCTTACGAGTAAATTATTCCTATTTTATGTCATTCCAGAGAACAGCATTTAATCTGATGAAGCCACTCTTACATAAACAAGAATGGGAGTTCTAGGTACTTGTAATCTAGCTGATGGAAATATCTTTTAAACTCCCAACAAAGAAGTGTATTTAGTATGACTGTAGCAAATGTAAAGTGACTTTAGGCTTAATGAAAAAGTGTCACTCATTTAGAGACTGGTTGGGCATTTCAGCTAGTTTTTCCATATCAGAATAACTAGAGCATGGGAGGACTAAAGGAGAGAACACAACTAAACATGTCACGGAAACAGGAGATCTCAACTACAAAGAAAAATGAAGACCTCTTTTTTATATTGGTTGCTTAAAACCTTACATAGCTCTTGAGATACTATATTTCCTACATTAGACTCAAGTGAGTTATGAACTCCCATTTTGACCCCATATTCAGATTGCACAATCACATTGTTTACACATCCACGTTTTTACAAAATGCCATATTAGTAACTGTTGTATTCTGCTACCTTTTCTGGCCTCTACTATATCCCCTCTCCTGCCCTCCCATCTTCTCTCTCTATCCCGTCTGCTGTAATTGAACGTTTGGGAATTGGAAACCACACTTTAAACTCACTCTCCTCCCCTTTTTCCCTTCTGTCAAATTACTCATCATCTTCTTCTATTTCTCCTCCTCCTCCTCCTCTTCCTCCTCCTCCTGATACCTTTAATTCATTCATCATACACTCATGCATTGGTTCATTCATTCCTTTCACACATGGTGTTGGGGATCCAACTCAGGACCTTTGAAAGTGTGAAGCCAGCACTCTAGTGCTGAGCCAAATCCCCAGCACCTGTCTTTTGGATTTTATGACTGTTTATATGAAATTCAGAATCGCATTCTGCTATGGTTCACTGATATGTGGATTGACCTAGTCCTTGTTTTCTGGGAGACTTTTGGAAAATATACATGAATTATTAGGAGATTGAAATGAAGAAACAAAGAGGAAATTCCCCAATTTCTTATTCTTAGATTCCATACTCTGACTCTGCCTACCTACTGTAAAAACTTTTAAACTCTTACTCCCCATTTCTATATCATTGCCAACAAGTGAACATTCACTGCCCTGCAACAAACCAGAGAACTCACATTGAACAATGTTTCCCCAGTAGAGACCAAGACACAATACTTATTAAAAAAATACCCTAGTTATGAATTAGTAGGTAAAGCTTTATTTGAGTGTTAAATGTGCTCTAATTATGTGTTTGTGTGTTTGTTGGTGTGTGTGGTGTGTGGGCGTGTGTGCCTGTGTGTAAAACAAGCACTGAGGTGTAAAATAAATGCAGGATTGCAACGGCCTTCTTAAAAATAAGAAGCAACTTTATCACATTTGAAGCCCAGTGAAGAATCTGCCTGCTACTTAACCTACAATTAATTGAAATGTGAAAAATTCAGGCCTAGAAAAACAAAGCCAACATACATACTGAATCTAATCAGTCTGTCTCACCTGTTTTCTAACCAATCCTTTAAATAAACCTAAATGGCCAGCGTAAAACATCAGTTGTTCTAAACGAGTGGACGGATGTCCCCTGTCATGGGCTGTGTAAAATACATGGAGGATCCGGCACTGATTGTTATCTAGAATGACTTCTGCCTGAACTACTATTGGAGAATTGTTGCTGATATACTGCGGTTCTTATACCAGTAAACTGGAATGAAGGTAATTTCAGGCTGCAAAGGAATAAATTGATTTTACTAACTGGTTTTTGGAAAACACTGCCATGAAAAATTATCAATATGTTCATAAAGGCATCTACATGTCTCTTCACAAGGGTTTTACTTAATGGGGGAGGTGGTGAGGTCTGGATATAACTGAACTGTCCATTAGTAGGTAGAACAATATAATGGGAATCTGAGTGCACATTCCGGTTTGAACTCTATCTAGGTAACATGGATTCATCTCTGTGTAATAGGCCTGCTTCTGAAAAACACAATGTAGAGCTCCAAAAGCAGAACGATACTCTCAGAATACCATGTTATGTTTGTAAATAGATAGACAGATAGATATACAGAAATCAAAAATCTGAAAACGGTCTGGAAGTGTACATTTCAATAACTTACAATGTCAGTAGTGGGGGATTAATAGCAGATCAAGAAGACTGTATCTGCATGCGAAATGGTTCAATTTTTGAAAGAGTTTTTTAAATGAAAATGGACAAAAAATTGAAAGGGTTACAGTAAGTGTTGAGGAGTGACTTGACAAAAGGAGCACAGAGGTGAGAAAGAATTAAGTAGAGTTCAATAGAACCAGGTATAATTTCTGTACACATGACTCCATGAACAGGAGCAAAGGGGACACTTAAAGAAATCATAGGACTAAGGAGAGATCAGGATTAGGAGGCTTTGTACTAGTCTAGAAATGCTGACCTGAAAACCAACTAAAGTTCTCAACTCCTTCTTCTGAGGAACATTAGCTGTGCCGTGCTTTTCAAAAATGACTTGTCATGACTGATTTATGCCCATGTTAGCAACTCTTCTGAAATTACTTTGAAAGTAGACTCATGTGAGAGTTTCTCTTTAGAGATAATTCAAATTACTTGCATAGGAAGTGGCAGCAGGTCTGGGGATGTTGTAGCTCAGTGGCAGTGACCTTGCCTAGCTTGGGGCTGGCCTGCCATGGACTTTCACCCCAAACACTTGCAAGAAAAGAGAAGGAAGGGAAGGGAGAGAGAAAGTTGGAAGGGAGGAAGGCAAAGTTGGAGGGATGGAGGGAGGTAGAAAAGAAGGAAGAAGAAAAGGAGAAAAACCAGGAAGGGAGGAAGGAAGGTAGGAAATAGGGAGAGCACAAGGGCAGGGAAAGGACTGAGTCACTCAAACAAAAGGCAAGGGACACAAAGACCAATATCGGCCATAAAAGCTGTTTGAACAGTTTAGTCAGCTTTAGAATTTGAGTGACATCAAACTGAATGTTATTATGACTGGATGGAATCTTCCTACTAACCCCGCCTTGGCCTGGCCTAAACCAAATCAAGGGGTGGGTGGCATGGAGAGGAATTCTCTCTGGCTGGAGTGGGAGGGACCTAAACCTGTGGCACTTGAGGATGCACCGGGTAGGGAAGCGGACAAGACTGCCCTGATGGGCATTTGAGCACAACAAGGCTCCTGGGAGCCTTTGATCATGGCTCCCACCGCCATACGCCCACCACCCACCATACGCCCAGCCCCTGAAGGGGATCACAGTGGTCTGCTCCGTTGCCTGGTGCAGGTTGGAGTTCCTGACCAAACACCTGAGTGTCCACAGCCTGTGTTGGCCTGCCTGGGCAGGCTGTGGTTGTGGTGGCAAGAGCCAAAGCTGTGTTGGCGTGATGGAGGAGCCAAGGGCTGCCTCTCAGCCATACTAGTGGGTGGTTCTGGAAGAAGCACCCAGGGTTGTGGCAGCATTGTCCGAAGACATGAAGCCAGGCCATCTTCCTTATGGCTTTCCTTGGGAGTTGGTGATGTGTACAGCTCTTGGATTTTCCGCTGTTCTCTCACTTTTCTGGAGAGGTTTTCAGTCGGTTCGTAGCAGGCTTTACGTGGGAAGAGAAAAAAGGCTGGCTCTAAATCTTGCTGGACTTATTGAGGCAAAATGTGGACTTCTTGAAAAAGTGAGCCTTGTTGAAAAAGAACATGAAGGCTTAGAATCACCTTTAAAGGATTGCAGGTTTGACAAGGGTTCAAGGGAAGCACGACAGCTGGAGGCAACCGACGAAAAGCTGCATAGGTCCGAATCCAGCCATGGCGTTGAAGTGCTCTTTCTAGAAGAAGAGCTCAAAGCACAGAAGGCTCAACATGGTCAACAGGATGAAACGATGGCGCACCTATCAAGAAGGATACAGTCCCTCCAAGGTGAATCTGAATCCCTCAGATCACAAATAGCTGAAGCTAAAACAAACTGGAGACTCTTTCAAGTGAATGAGGAAGAACTGAAGCTGGCAATCAAAGAGGTTTTGAATGAAGGATCCCTACTTCCGCAAACGCAGAGACCAACAATACAAGGAGAAGCTGAAGCACAGAGGGAACAAGGAGGTGTCCAATATAAAGCAAAAATCATATTAGAGGACTCTAAAGTAGCTGGAGAACAAGTTCTAAGGGACACAGAAAATCACATGGAGTCTCTGGGTGAATGCTTGCTGAAGATGATGGATAGGTCTTCTCCAAGCCTGGGAGCCCAAAGGGATGGTGGTCACCTGGAACTGGGAAAGACGAGTGAACCCGAAATTGGTGCTCACTTGGAGGATGAGTCCAAAGGAGCTTTGAGGAACCTGGTTTATGGTGATAAGCTAAAGGCCTCCTTAGAAATCTTGGAAGGAGGAAGAATTCAAAAATGTACTTTCTCATCTGAAGTGGAGAAAACCACGGAAGACCTTACAGAACACCTTAAAAGTCTGCAGACTGAACAGGCATCCTTGCAGTCAGAAAATGCACAGCTGCAAAGTGAGAATGAGACCCTACAGAAGAACTTTAAAGTCATGATGGAACGCTATCAAGAAAATATGATGAAACTGCACAGGAAATTAAGAGTGGAGGAAAACTACCGTGTGGAGCAAGAGGAGAAACTTTCCAAAGTCGAAGAAAAGATGAGCCATACAATAAAAGAGCTGGAGACCTACAGAAAGAGAGCCCAATATCTTGAAGAACAATTGCAGAGTACCATTCATTCCTGTCTGGGGAAGATTATTTCCTCTGAGAAAGAAGCACATGCTAGTGAGTTGGCAGCTCGGATTGCTGAAAGAAACCTCAGTTATTTCAGGAAACAAAATGCACGCAACAGACAAAAATTAACTGAGAAGGAGCTTAGATTTGAACTTGTAGAAAAAGATCCCTATGATGCACTGGATGTTTCCAACTCAGCAATGGGCAGAAAGCCTTCTCCAAATGGGCCCTCACCAATAGGTCACCCTTCATCTGAAAGGAGACCTCCTCATTTGGAAAAGAGTGGTCCACTCACACTCTCACCTTTCACTCCAGTGGGAGGAGGAGGAGGGTCAAGGGGCCCTGGAGAATCCTCTGCACCATGCGACTAGCAGTAAAGGAAGAGAATCCAGCTGTCATAAGTTCACTGATTTTCAGAGAGCACCTTCTCAGACTGGGCCCCTCTCTCCTCCAGGGGAACAGGCCAGCAGGCTGATGATCCCTCCGCCAGGCCAACCATATTCTTCTGATGCACGTCTTCCTCTACAAAGGCAAGATAGGTTTTACTCAAATTGTGGTAGAGCATTGGGACCAGCAGAACACAGAATTCCTAATATGCCTCCTTTGGACTCTGATGTGCCTGATTCACCTCTCCATGCTGAAAACCAAGCAACTGGCTCTGGCTCTGTGTTGGCACCTTTCCCTCCAGTCAGAGGTGCCTTGCTTCCAGTTGACCCAAGGAGTCAGTTCATGAGAAGAGGACCTTTTTTTTCCTCCACCTCTCCCAGGAAACTTGTCTGGGAACCTGGAGATTATGTTCCACCTGACCCGCCACCCACTCCATTTCCAATGCGAAGTGTCTATGCAGGGAGGGGGTTTTCCTCACAATCTTCCCCCAAGAGCTGGGATTCAGCCTTCTACACCCCCATTCTGAAAGTACAAGTGAGTTCCCTGAAGGGTTCCTTCCACCTGCAAATGAGCCTGTTACTCAACATCCAGAACCAAACAAGAAACCTCATGCTGTTGCTCTCTCTTCAAATGTAATTTGACTTATCTCTCATTTTTAGTTTTTAAGTAACTGCTTTTACTTCAGTAATTGACTATACTTTGGCTCCAATTGAAGCTCAATGAAACAATAATCCTTAAGATACTATTTTGTAAATAAAGATGGTTTACGTAGGAATCTTACGAGTAAATTATTCCTATTTTATGTCATTCCAGAGAACAGCATTTAATCTGATGAAGCCACTCTTACATAAACAAGAATGGGAGTTCTAGGTACTTGTAATCTAGCTGATGGAAATATCTTTTAAACTCCCAACAAAGAAGTGTATTTAGTATGACTGTAGCAAATGTAAAGTGACTTTAGGCTTAATGAAAAAGTGTCACTGATTTAGAGACTGGTTGGGCATTTCAGCTAGTTTTTCTATATCAGAATAACTAGAGCATGGGAGGACTAAAGGAGAGAACACAACTCAACATGTCACGGAAACAGGAGATCTCAACTACAAAGAAAAATGAAGACCTCTTTTTTATATTGGTTGCTTAAAACCTTACATAGCTCTTGAGATACCATATTTCCTACATTAGACTCAAGTGAGTTATGAACTCCCATTTTGACCCCATATTCAGATTGCACAATCACATTGTTTACACATCCACGTTTTTACAAAATGCCATATTAGTAACTGTTGTATTCTGCTCCCTTTTCTGGCCTCTACTATATCCCCTCTCCTGCCCTCCCATCTTCTCTCTCTATCCCGTCTGCTGTAATTGAACGTTTGGGAATTGGAAACCACACTTTAAACTCACTCTCCTCCCCTTTTTCCCTTCTGTCAAATTACTCATCATCTTCTTCTATTTCTCCTCCTCCTCCTCCTCTTCCTCCTCCTCCTGATACCTTTAATTCATTCATCATACACTCATGCATTGGTTCATTCATTCCTTTCACACATGGTGTTGGGGATCCAACTCAGGACCTTTGAAAGTGTGAAGCCAGCACTCTAGTGCTGAGCCAAAACCCCAGCACCTGTCTTTTGGATTTTATGACTGTTTATATGAAATTCAGAATCGCATTCTACTATGGTTCACTGATATGTGGATTGACCTAGTCCTTGTTTTCTGGGAGACTTTTGGAAAATATACATGAATTATTAGGAGATTGAAATGAAGAAACAAAGAGGAAATTCCCCAATTTCTTATTGTTAGATTCCATACTCTGACTCTGCCTACCTACTGTAAAAACTTTTAAACTGTTACTCCCCATTTCTATATCATTGCCAAAAAGTGAACATTCACTGCCCTACAACAAACCAGAGAACTCACATTGAACAATGTTTCCCCAGTAGAGACCAAGACACAATACTTATTAAAAAAATACCCTAGTTATGAATTAGTAGGTAAAGCTTTATTTGAGTGTTAAATGTGCTCTAATTATGTGTTTGTGTGTTTGTTGGTGTGTGTGGTGTGTGGGCGTGTGTGCTTGTGTGTAAAACAAGCACTGAGGTGTAAAATAAATGCAGGATTGCAACGGCCTTCTTAAAAATAAGAAGCAACTTTATCACATTTGAAGCCCAGTGAGGAATCTGCCTGATGCTTAACCTACAATTAATTGAAATGTGAAAAATTCAGGCCTAGAAAAACATTTTCATTGTTTACACATCCACGTTTTTACAAAATGCCATATTAGTAACTGTTGTATTCTGCTACCTTTTCTGGCCTCTACTATACCCCCTCTCCTGCCCTCCCATCTTCTCTCTCTATCCCGTCTGCTGTAATTCAACGTTTGGGAATTGGAAACCACACTTTAAACTCACTCTCCTCCCCTTTTTCCCTTCTGTCAAATTACTCATCATCTTCTTCTATTTCTCCTCCTCCTCCTCCTCCTCCTCTTCCTCCTCCTCCTGATACCTTTAATTCATTCATCATACACTCATGCATTGGTTCATTCATTCCTTTCACACATGGTGTTGGGGATCCAACTCAGGACCTTTGAAAGTGTGAAGCCAGCACTCTAGTGCTGAGCCAAATCCCCAGCACCTGTCTTTTGGATTTTATGACTGTTTATATGAAATTCAGAATCGCATTCTGCTATGGTTCACTGATATGTGGATTGACCTAGTCCTTGTTTTCTGGGAGACTTTTGGAAAATATACATGAATTATTAGGAGATTGAAATGAAGAAACAAAGAGGAAATTCCCCAATTTCTTATTGTTAGATTCCATACTCTGACTCTGCCTACCTACTGTAAAAACTTTTAAACTCTTACTCCCCATTTCTATATCATTGCCAACAAGTGAACATTCACTGCCCTGCAACAAACCAGAGAACTCACATTGAACAATGTTTCCCCAGTAGAGACCAAGACACAATACTTATTAAAAAAATACCCTAGTTATGAATTAGTAGGTAAAGCTTTATTTGAGTGTTAAATGTGCTCTAATTATGTGTTTGTGTGTTTGTTGGTGTGTGTGGTGTGTGGGCGTGTGTGCTTGTGTGTAAAACAAGCACTGAGGTGTAAAATAAATGCAGGATTGCAACGGCCTTCTTAAAAATAAGAAGCAACTTTATCACATTTGAAGCCCAGTGAAGAATCTGCCTGCTACTTAACCTACAATTAATTGAAATGTGAAAAATTCAGGCCTAGAAAAACAAAGCCAACATACATACTGAATCTAATCAGTCTGTCTCACCTGTTTTCTAACCAATCCTTTAAATAAACCTAAATGGCCAGCGTAAAACATCAGTTGTTCTAAACGAGTGGACGGATGTCCCCTGTCATGGGCTGTGTAAAATACATGGAGGATCCGGCACTGATTGTTATCTAGAATGACTTCTGCCTGAACTACTATTGGAGAATTGTTGCTGATATACTGCGGTTCTTATACCAGTAAACTGGAATGAAGGTAATTTCAGGCTGCAAAGGAATAAATTGATTTTACTAACTGGTTTTTGGAAAACACTGCCATGAAAAATTATCAATATGTTCATAAAGGCATCTACATGTCTCTTCACAAGGGTTTTACTTAATGGGGGAGGTGGTGAGGTCTGGATATAACTGAACTGTCCATTAGTAGGTAGAACAATATAATGGGAATCTGAGTGCACATTCCGGTTTGAACTCAATCTAGGTAACATGGATTCATCTCTGTGTAATAGGCCTGCTTCTGAAAAACACAATGTAGAGCTCCAAAAGCAGAACGATACTCTCAGAATACCATGTTATGTTTGTAAATAGATAGACAGATAGATATACAGAAATCAAAAATCTGAAAACGGTCTGGAAGTGTACATTTCAATAACTTACAATGTCAGTAGTGGGGGATTAATAGCAGATCAAGAAGACTGTATCTGCATGCGAAATGGTTCAATTTTTGAAAGAGTTTTTTAAATGAAAATGGACAAAAAATTGAAAGGGTTACAGTAAGTGTTGAGGAGTGACTTGACAAAAGGAGCACAGAGGTGAGAAAGAATTAAGTAGAGTTCAATAGAACCAGGTATAATTTCTGTACACATGACTCCATGAACAGGAGCAAAGGGGACACTTAAAGAAATCATAGGACTAAGGAGAGATCAGGATTAGGAGGCTTTGTACTAGTCTAGAAATGCTGACCTGAAAACCAACTAAAGTTCTCAACTCCTTCTTCTGAGGAACATTAGCTGTGCCGTGCTTTTCAAAAATGACTTGTCATGACTGATTTATGCCCATGTTAGCAACTCTTCTGAAATTACTTTGAAAGTAGACTCATGTGAGAGTTTCTCTTTAGAGATAATTCAAATTACTTGCATAGGAAGTGGCAGCAGGTCTGGGGATGTTGTAGCTCAGTGGCAGTGACCTTGCCTAGCTTGGGGCTGGCCTGCCATGGACTTTCACCCCAAACACTTGCAAGAAAAGAGAAGGAAGGGAAGGGAGAGAGAAAGTTGGAAGGGAGGAAGGCAAAGTTGGAGGGATGGAGGGAGGTAGAAAAGAAGGAAGAAGAAAAGGAGAAAAACCAGGAAGGGAGGAAGGAAGGTAGGAAATAGGGAGAGCACAAGGGCAGGGAAAGGACTGAGTCACTCAAACAAAAGGCAAGGGACACAAAGACCAATATCGGCCATAAAAGCTGTTTGAACAGTTTAGTCAGCTTTAGAATTTGAGTGACATCAAATTGAATGTTATTATGACTGGATGGAATCTTCCTACTAACCCCGCCTTGGCCTGGCCTAAACCAAATCAAGGGGTGGGTGGCATGGAGAGGAATTCTCTCTGGCTGGAGTGGGAGGGACCTAAACCTGTGGCACTTGAGGATGCACCGGGTAGGGAAGCGGACAAGACTGCCCTGATGGGCATTTGAGCACAACAAGGCTCCTGGGAGCCTTTGATCATGGCTCCCACCGCCATACGCCCACCACCCACCATACGCCCAGCCCCTGAAGGGGATCACAGTGGTCTGCTCCGTTGCCTGGTGCAGGTTGGAGTTCCTGACCAAACACCTGAGTGTCCACAGCCTGTGTTGGCCTGCCTGGGCAGGCTGTGGTTGTGGTGGCAAGAGCCAAAGCTGTGTTGGCGTGATGGAGGAGCCAAGGGCTGCCTCTCAGCCATACTAGTGGGTGGTTCTGGAAGAAGCACCCAGGGTTGTGGCAGCATTGTCCGAAGACATGAAGCCAGGCCATCTTCCTTAAGGCTTTCCTTGGGAGTTGGTGATGTGTACAGCTCTTGGATTTTCTGCTGTTCTCTCACTTTTCTGGAGAGGTTTTCAGTCGGTTCGTAGCAGGCTTTACGTGGGAAGAGAAAAAAGGCTGGCTCTAAATCTTGCTGGACTTATTGAGGCAAAATGTGGACTTCTTGAAAAAGTGAGCCTTGTTGAAAAAGAACATGAAGGCTTAGAATCATCTTTAAAGGATTGCAGGTTAGAGAAGGGTTCAAGGGAAGCACGACAGCTGGAGGCAACCGACGAAAAGCTGCATAGGTCCGAATCCAGCCATGGCGTTGAAGTGCTCTTTCTAGAAGAAGAGCTCAAAGCACAGAAGGCTCAACATGGTCAACAGGATGAAACGATGGCGCATCTATCAAGAATGATACAGTCCCTCCAAGGTGAATCTGAATCCCTCAGATCACAAATAGCTGAAGCTAAAACAAACTGGAGACTCTTTCAAGTGAATGAGGAAGAACTGAAGCTGGCAATCAAAGAGGTTTTGAATGAAGGATCCCTACTTCCGCAAACGCAGAGACCAACAATACAAGGAGAAGCTGAAGCATAGAGGGAACAAGGAGGTGTCCAATATAAAGCAAAAATCATATTAGAGGACTCTAAAGTAGCTGGAGAACAAGTTCTAAGGGACACAGAAAATCACATGGAGTCTCTGGGTGAATGCTTGCTGAAGATGATGGATAGGTCTTCTCCAAGCCTGGGAGCCCAAAGGGATGGTGGTCACCTGGAACTGGGAAAGACGAGTGAACCCGAAATTGGTGCTCACTTGGAGGATGAGTCCAAAGGAGCTTTGAGGAACCTGGTTTATGGTGATAAGCTAAAGGCCTCCTTAGAAATCTTGGAAGGAGGAAGAATTCAAAAATGTACTTTCTCATCTGAAGTGGAGAAAACCACGGAAGACCTTACAGAACACCTTAAAAGTCTGCAGACTGAACAGGCATCCTTGCAGTCAGAAAATGCACAGCTGCAAAGTGAGAATGAGACCCTACAGAAGAACTTTAAAGTCATGATGGAACGCTATCAAGAAAATATGATGAAACTGCACAGGAAATTAAGAGTGGAGGAAAACTACCGTGTGGAGCAAGAGGAGAAACTTTCCAAAGTCGAAGAAAAGATGAGCCATACAATAAAAGAGCTGGAGACCTACAGAAAGAGAGCCCAATATCTTGAAGAACAATTGCAGAGTACCATTCATTCCTGTCTGGGGAAGATTATTTCCTCTGAGAAAGAAGCACATGCTAGTGAGTTGGCAGCTCGGATTGCTGAAAGAAACCTCAGTTATTTCAGGAAACAAAATGCACGCAACAGACAAAAATTAACTGAGAAGGAGCTTAGATTTGAACTTGTAGAAAAAGATCCCTATGATGCACTGGATGTTTCCAACTCAGCAATGGGCAGAAAGCCTTCTCCAAATGGGCCCTCACCAATAGGTCACTCTTCATCTGAAAGGAGACCTCCTCATTTGGAAAAGAGTGGTCCACTCACACTCTCACCTTTCACTCCAGTGGGAGGAGGAGGAGGGTCAAGGGGCCCTGGAGAATCCTCTGCACCATGCGACTAGCAGTAAAGGAAGAGAATCCAGCTGTCATAAGTTCACTGATTTTCAGAGAGCACCTTCTCAGACTGGGCCCCTCTCTCCTCCAGGGGAACAGGCCAGCAGGCTGATGATCCCTCCGCCAGGCCAACCATATTCTTCTGATGCACGTCTTCCTCTACAAAGGCAAGATAGGTTTTACTCAAATTGTGGTAGAGCATCGGGACCAGCAGAACACAGAATTCCTAATATGCCTCCTTTGGACTCTGATGTGCCTGATTCACCTCTCCATGCTGAAAACCAAGCAACTGGCTCTGGCTCTGTGTTGGCACCTTTCCCTCCAGTCAGAGGTGCCTTGCTTCCAGTTGACCCAAGGAGTCAGTTCATGAGAAGAGGACCTTTTTTTTCCTCCACCTCTCCCAGGAAACTTGTCTGGGAACCTGGAGATTATGTTCCACCTGACCCGCCACCCACTCCATTTCCAATGCGAAGTGTCTATGCAGGGAGGGGGTTTTCCTCACAATCTTCCCCAAGAGCTGGGATTCAGCCCTCTACACCCCCATTCTGAAAGTACAAGTGAGTTCCCTGAAGGGTTCCTTCCACCTGCAAATGAGCCTGTTACTCAACATCCAGAACCAAACAAGAAACCTCATGCTGTTGCTCTCTCTTCAAATGTAATTTGACTTATCTCTCATTTTTAGTTTTTAAGTAACTGCTTTTACTTCAGTAATTGACTATACTTTGGCTCCAATTGAAGCTCAATGAAACAATAATCCTTAAGATACTATTTTGTAAATAAAGATGGTTTACGTAGGAATCTTACGAGTAAATTATTCCTATTTTATGTCATTCCAGAGAACAGCATTTAATCTGATGAAGCCACTCTTACATAAACAAGAATGGGAGTTCTAGGTACTTGTAATCTAGCTGATGGAAATATCTTTTAAACTCCCAACAAAGAAGTGTATTTAGTATGACTGTAGCAAATGTAAAGTGACTTTAGGCTTAATGAAAAAGTGTCACTGATTTAGAGACTGGTTGGGCATTTCAGCTAGTTTTTCCATATCAGAATAACTAGAGCATGGGAGGACTAAAGGAGAGAACACAACTCTACATGTCACGGAAACAGGAGATCTCAACTACAAAGAAAAATGAAGACCTCTTTTTTATATTGGTTGCTTAAAACCTTACATAGCTCTTGAGATACCATATTTCCTACATTAGACTCAAGTGAGTTATGAACTCCCATTTTGACCCCATATTCAGATTGCACAATCACATTGTTTACACATCCACGTTTTTACAAAATGCCATATTAGTAACTGTTGTATTCTGCTACCTTTTCTGGCCTCTACTATATCCCCTCTCCTGCCCTCCCATCTTCTCTCTCTATCCCGTCTGCTGTAATTGAACGTTTGGGAATTGGAAACCACACTTTAAACTCACTCTCCTCCCCTTTTTCCCTTCTGTCAAATTACTCATCATCTTCTTCTATTTCTCCTCCTCCTCCTCCTCTTCCTCCTCCTCCTGATACCTTTAATTCATTCATCATACACTCATGCATTGGTTCATTCATTCCTTTCACACATGGTGTTGGGGATCCAACTCAGGACCTTTGAAAGTGTGAAGCCAGCACTCTAGTGCTGAGCCAAAACCCCAGCACCTGTCTTTTGGATTTTATGACTGTTTATATGAAATTCAGAATCGCATTCTACTATGGTTCACTGATATGTGGATTGACCTAGTCCTTGTTTTCTGGGAGACTTTTGGAAAATATACATGAATTATTAGGAGATTGAAATGAAGAAACAAAGAGGAAATTCCCCAATTTCTTATTGTTAGATTCCATACTCTGACTCTGCCTACCTACTGTAAAAACTTTTAAACTGTTACTCCCCATTTCTATATCATTGCCAAAAAGTGAACATTCACTGCCCTACAACAAACCAGAGAACTCACATTGAACAATGTTTCCCCAGTAGAGACCAAGACACAATACTTATTAAAAAAATACCCTAGTTATGAATTAGTAGGTAAAGCTTTATTTGAGTGTTAAATGTGCTCTAATTATGTGTTTGTGTGTTTGTTGGTGTGTGTGGTGTGTGGGCGTGTGTGCTTGTGTGTAAAACAAGCACTGAGGTGTAAAATAAATGCAGGATTGCAACGGCCTTCTTAAAAATAAGAAGCAACTTTATCACATTTGAAGCCCAGTGAGGAATCTGCCTGATGCTTAACCTACAATTAATGGAAATGTGAAAAATTCAGGCCTAGAAAAACATTTTCATTGTTTACACATCCACGTTTTTACAAAATGCCATATTAGTAACTGTTGTATTCTGCTACCTTTTCTGGCCTCTACTATACCCCCTCCCCTGCCCTCCCATCTTCTCTCTCTATCCCGTCTGCTGTAATTCAACGTTTGGGAATTGGAAACCACACTTTAAACTCACTCTCCTCCCCTTTTTCCCTTGTGTCAAATTACTCATCATCTTCTTCTATTTCTCCTCCTCCTCCTCCTCCTTCTCTTCCTCCTCCTCCTGATACCTTTAATTCATTCATCATACACTCATGCATTGGTTCATTCATTCCTTTCACACATGGTGTTGGGGATCCAACTCAGGACCTTTGAAAGTGTGAAGCCAGCACTCTAGTGCTGAGCCAAATCCCCAGCACCTGTCTTTTGGATTTTATGACTGTTTATATGAAATTCAGAATCGCATTCTGCTATGGTTCACTGATATGTGGATTGACCTAGTCCTTGTTTTCTGGGAGACTTTTGGAAAATATACATGAATTATTAGGAGATTGAAATGAAGAAACAAAGAGGAAATTCCCCAATTTCTTATTCTTAGATTCCATACTCTGACTCTGCCTACCTACTGTAAAAACTTTTAAACTCTTACTCCCCATTTCTATATCATTGCCAACAAGTGAACATTCACTGCCCTGCAACAAACCAGAGAACTCACATTGAACAATGTTTCCCCAGTAGAGACCAAGACACAATACTTATTAAAAAAATACCCTAGTTATGAATTAGTAGGTAAAGCTTTATTTGAGTGTTAAATGTGCTCTAATTATGTGTTTGTGTGTTTGTTGGTGTGTGTGGTGTGTGGGCGTGTGTGCTTGTGTGTAAAACAAGCACTGAGGTGTAAAATAAATGCAGGATTGCAACGGCCTTCTTAAAAATAAGAAGCAACTTTATCACATTTGAAGCCCAGTGAAGAATCTGCCTGCTACTTAACCTACAATTAATTGAAATGTGAAAAATTCAGGCCTAGAAAAACAAAGCCAACATACATACTGAATCTAATCAGTCTGTCTCACCTGTTTTCTAACCAATCCTTTAAATAAACCTAAATGGCCAGCGTAAAACATCAGTTGTTCTAAACGAGTGGACAGATGTCCCCTGTCATGGGCTGTGTAAAATAAATGGAGGATCCGGCACTGATTGTTATCTAGAATGACTTCTGCCTGAACTACTATTGGAGAATTGTTGCTGATATACTGCGGTTCTTATACCAGTAAACTGGAATGAAGGTAATTTCAGGCTGCAAAGGAATAAATTGATTTTACTAACTGGTTTTTGGAAAACACTGCCATGAAAAATTATCAATATGTTCATAAAGGCATCTACATGTCTCTTCACAAGGGTTTTACTTAATGGGGGAGGTGGTGAGGTCTGGATATAACTGAACTGTCCATTAGTAGGTAGAACAATATAATGGGAATCTGAGTGCACATTCCGGTTTGAACTCAATCTAGGTAACATGGATTCATCTCTGTGTAATAGGCCTGCTTCTGAAAAACACAATGTAGAGCTTCAAAAGCAGAACGATACTCTCAGAATACCATGTTATGTTTGTAAATAGATAGACAGATAGATATACAGAAATCAAAAATCTGAAAACGGTCTGGAAGTGTACATTTCAATAACTTACAATGTCAGTAGTGGGGGATTAATAGCAGATCAAGAAGACTGTATCTGCATGCGAAATGGTTCAATTTTTGAAAGAGTTTTTTAAATGAAAATGGACAAAAAATTGAAAGGGTTACAGTAAGTGTTGAGGAGTGACTTGACAAAAGGAGCACAGAGGTGAGAAAGAATTAAGTAGAGTTCAATAGAACCAGGTATAATTTCTGTACACATGACTCCATGAACAGGAGCAAAGGGGATACTTAAAGAAATCATAGGACTAAGGAGAGATCAGGATTAGGAGGGTTTCTACTAGTCTAGAAATGCTGACCTGAAAACCAACTAAAGTTCTCAACTCCTTCTTCTGAGGAACATTAGCTGTGCCGTGCTTTTCAAAACTGACTTGTCATGACTGATTTATGCCCATGTTAGCAACTCTTCTGAAATTACTTTGAAAGTAGACTCATGTGAGAGTTTCTCTTTAGAGATAATTCAAATTACTTGCATAGGAAGTGGCAGCAGGTCTGGGGATGTTGTAGCTCAGTGGCAGTGACCTTGCCTAGCATGGGGCTGGCCTGCCATGGACTTTCACCCCAAACACTTGCAAGAAAAGAGAAGGAAGGGAAGGGAGAGAGAAAGTTGGAAGGGAGGAAGGCAAAGTTGGAGGGATGGAGGCAGGTAGAAAAGAAGGAAGAAGAAAAGGAGAAAAACCAGGAAGGGAGGAAGGAAGGTAGGAAATAGGGAGAGCACAAGGGCAGGGAAAGGACTGAGTCACTCAAACAAAAGGCAAGGGACACAAAGACCAATATCGGCCATAAAAGCTGTTTGAACAGTTTAGTCAGCTTTAGAATTTGAGTGACATCAAACTGAATGTTATTATGACTGGATGGAATCTTCCTACTAACCCCGCCTTGGCCTGGCCTAAACCAAATCAAGGGGTGGGTGGCATGGAGAGGAATTCTCTCTGGCTGGAGTGGGAGGGACCTAAACCTGTGGCACTTGAGGATGCACTGGGTAGGGAAGCGGACAAGACTGCCCTGATGGGCATTTGAGCACAACAAGGCTCCTGGGAGCCTTTGATCATGGCTCCCACCGCCATACGCCCACCACCCACCATACGCCCAGCCCCTGAAGGGGATCACAGTGGTCTGCTCCGTTGCCTGGTGCAGGTTGGAGTTCCTGACCAAACACCTGAGTGTCCACAGCCTGTGTTGGCCTGCCTGGGCAGGCTGTGGTTGTGGTGGCAAGAGCCAAAGCTGTGTTGGCGTGATGGAGGAGCCAAGGGCTGCCTCTCAGCCATACTAGTGGGTGGTTCTGGAAGAAGCACCCAGGGTTGTGGCAGCATTGTCCGAAGACATGAAGCCAGGCCATCTTCCTTATGGCTTTCCTTGGGAGTTGGTGATGTGTACAGCTCTTGGATTTTCCGCTGTTCTCTCACTTTTCTGGAGAGGTTTTCAGTCGGTTCGTAGCAGGCTTTACGTGGGAAGAGAAAAAAGGCTGGCTCTAAATCTTGCTGGACTTATTGAGGCAAAATGTGGACTTCTTGAAAAAGTGAGCCTTGTTGAAAAAGAACATGAAGGCTTAGAATCACCTTTAAAGGATTGCAGGTTTGACAAGGGTTCAAGGGAAGCACGACAGCTGGAGGCAACCGACGAAAAGCTGCATAGGTCCGAATCCAGCCATGGCGTTGAAGTGCTCTTTCTAGAAGAAGAGCTCAAAGCACAGAAGGCTCAACATGGTCAAGAGGATGAAACGATGGCGCACCTATCAAGAAGGATACAGTCCCTCCAAGGTGAATCTGAATCCCTCAGATCACAAATAGCTGAAGCTAAAACAAACTGGAGACTCTTTCAAGTGAATGAGGAAGAACTGAAGCTGGCAATCAAAGAGGTTTTGAATGAAGGATCCCTACTTCCGCAAACGCAGAGACCAACAATACAAGGAGAAGCTGAAGCACAGAGGGAACAAGGAGGTGTCCAATATAAAGCAAAAATCATATTAGAGGACTCTAAAGTAGCTGGAGAACAAGTTCTAAGGGACACAGAAAATCACATGGAGTCTCTGGGTGAATGCTTGCTGAAGATGATGGATAGGTCTTCTCCAAGCCTGGGAGCCCAAAGGGATGGTGGTCACCTGGAACTGGGAAAGACGAGTGAACCCGAAATTGGTGCTCACTTGGAGGATGAGTCCAAAGGAGCTTTGAGGAACCTGGTTTATGGTGATAAGCTAAAGGCCTCCTTAGAAATCTTGGAAGGAGGAAGAATTCAAAAATGTACTTTCTCATCTGAAGTGGAGAAAACCACGGAAGACCTTACAGAACACCTTAAAAGTCTGCAGACTGAACAGGCATCCTTGCAGTCAGAAAATGCACAGCTGCAAAGTGAGAATGAGACCCTACAGAAGAACTTTAAAGTCATGATGGAACGCTATCAAGAAAATATGATGAAACTGCACAGGAAATTAAGAGTGGAGGAAAACTACTATGTGGAGCAAGAGGAGAAACTTTCCAAAGTCGAAGAAAAGATGAGCCATACAATAAAAGAGCTGGAGACCTACAGAAAGAGAGCCCAATATCTTGAAGAACAATTGCAGAGTACCATTCATTCCTGTCTGGGGAAGATTATTTCCTCTGAGAAAGAAGCACATGCTAGTGAGTTGGCAGCTCGGATTGCTGAAAGAAACCTCAGTTATTTCAGGAAACAAAATGCACGCAACAGACAAAAATTAACTGAGAAGGAGCTTAGATTTGAACTTGTAGAAAAAGATCCCTATGATGCACTGGATGTTTCCAACTCAGCAATGGGCAGAAAGCCTTCTCCAAATGGGCCCTCACCAATAGGTCACCCTTCATCTGAAAGGAGACCTCCTCATTTGGAAAAGAGTGGTCCACTCACACTCTCACCTTTCACTCCAGTGGGAGCAGGAGGAGGGTCAAGGGGCCCTGGAGAATCCTCTGCACCATGCGACTAGCAGTAAAGGAAGAGAATCCAGCTGTCATAAGTTCACTGATTTTCAGAGAGCACCTTCTCAGACTGGGCCCCTCTCTCCTCCAGGGGAACAGGCCAGCAGGCTGATGATCCCTCCGCCAGGCCAACCATATTCTTCTGATGCACGTCTTCCTCTACAAAGGCAAGATAGGTTTTACTCAAATTGTGGTAGAGCATCGGGACCAGCAGAACACAGAATTCCTAATATGCCTCCTTTGGACTCTGATGTGCCTGATTCACCTCTCCATGCTGAAAACCAAGCAACTGGCTCTGGCTCTGTGTTGGCACCTTTCCCTCCAGTCAGAGGTGCCTTGCTTCCAGTTGACCCAAGGAGTCAGTTCATGAGAAGAGGACCTTTTTTTTTCCTCCACCTCTCCCAGGAAACTTGTCTGGGAACCTGGAGATTATGTTCCACCTGACCCGCCACCCACTCCATTTCCAATGCGAAGTGTCTATGCAGGGAGGGGGTTTTCCTCACAATCTTCCCCCAAGAGCTGGAATTCAGCCCTCTACACCCCCATTCTGAAAGTACAAGTGAGTTCCCTGAAGGGTTCCTTCCACCTGCAAATGAGCCTGTTACTCAACATCCAGAACCAAACAAGAAACCTCATGCTGTTGCTCTCTCTTCAAATGTAATTTGACTTATCTCTCATTTTTAGTTTTTAAGTAACTGCTTTTACTTCAGTAATTGACTATACTTTGGCTCCAATTGAAGCTCAATGAAACAATAATCCTTAAGATACTATTTTGTAAATAAAGATGGTTTACGTAGGAATCTTACGAGTAAATTATTCCTATTTTATGTCATTCCAGAGAACAGCATTTAATCTGATGAAGCCACTCTTACATAAACAAGAATGGGAGTTCTAGGTACTTGTAATCTAGCTGATGGAAATATCTTTTAAACTCCCAACAAAGAAGTGTATTTAGTATGACTGTAGCAAATGTAAAGTGACTTTAGGCTTAATGAAAAAGTGTCACTGATTTAGAGACTGGTTGGGCATTTCAGCTAGTTTTTCCATATCAGAATAACTAGAGCATGGGAGGACTAAAGGAGAGAACACAACTCAACATGTCAGGGAAACAGGAGATCTCAACTACAAAGAAAAATGAAGACCTCTTTTTTATATTGGTTGCTTAAAACCTTACATAGCTCTTGAGATACCATATTTCCTACATTAGACTCAAGTGAGTTATGAACTCCCATTTTGAACCCATATTCAGATTGCACAATCACATTGTTTACACATCCACGTTTTTACAAAATGCCATATTAGTAACTGTTGTATTCTGCTACCTTTTCTGGCCTCTACTATATCCCCTCTCCTGCCCTCCCATCTTCTCTCTCTATCCCGTCTGCTGTAATTGAACGTTTGGGAATTGGAAACCACACTTTAAACTCACTCTCCTCCCCTTTTTCCCTTCTGTCAAATTACTCATCATCTTCTTCTATTTCTCCTCCTCCTCCTCCTCTTCCTCCTCCTCCTGATACCTTTAATTCATTCATCATACACTCATGCTTTGGTTCATTCATTCCTTTCACACTTGGTGTTGGGGATCCAACTCAGGACCTTTGAAAGTGTGAAGCCAGCACTCTAGTGCTGAGCCAAATCCCCAGCACCTGTCTTTTGGATTTTATGACTGTTTATATGAAATTCAGAATCGCATTCTGCTATGGTTCACTGATATGTGGATTGACCTAGTCCTTGTTTCCTGGGAGACTTTTGGAAAATATACATGAATTATTAGGAGATTGAAATGAAGAAACAAAGAGGAAATTCCCCAATTTCTTATTCTTAGATTCCATACTCTGACTCTGCCTACCTACTGTAAAAACTTTTAAACTCTTACTCCCCATTTTTATATCATTGCCAACAAGTGAACATTCACTGCCCTGCAACAAACCAGAGAACTCACATTGAACAATGTTTCCCCAGTAGAGACCAAGACACAATACTTATTAAAAAAATACCCTAGTTATGAATTAGTAGGTAAAGCTTTATTTGAGTGTTAAATGTGCTCTAATTATGTGTTTGTGTGTTTGTTGGTGTGTGTGGTGTGTGGGCGTGTGTGCTTGTGTGTAAAATAAGCACTGAGGTGTAAAATAAATGCAGGATTGCAACGGCCTTCTTAAAAATAAGAAGCAACTTTATCACATTTGAAGCCCAGTGAAGAATCTGCCTGCTACTTAACCTACAATTAATTGAAATGTGAAAAATTCAGGCCTAGAAAAACAAAGCCAACATACATACTGAATCTAATCAGTCTGTCTCACCTGTTTTCTAACCAATCCTTTAAATAAACCTAAATGGCCAGCGTAAAACATCAGTTGTTCTAAACGAGTGGACGGATGTCCCCTGTCATGGGCTGTGTAAAATACATGGAGGATCCGGCACTGATTGTTATCTAGAATGACTTCTGCCTGAACTACTATTGGAGAATTGTTGCTGATATACTGCGGTTCTTATACCAGTAAACTGGAATGAAGGTAATTTCAGGCTGCAAAGGAATAAATTGATTTTACTAACTGGTTTTTGGAAAACACTGCCATGAAAAATTATCAATATGTTCATAAAGGCATCTACATGTCTCTTCACAAGGGTTTTACTTAATGGGGGAGGTGGTGAGGTCTGGATATAACTGAACTGTCCATTAGTAGGTAGAACAATATAATGGGAATCTGAGTGCACATTCCAGTTTGAACTCAATCTAGGTAACATGGATTCATCTCTGTGTAATAGGCCTGCTTCTGAAAAACACAATGTAGAGCTCCAAAAGCAGAACGATACTCTCAGAATACCATGTTATGTTTGTAAATAGATAGACAGATAGATATACAGAAATCAAAAATCTGAAAACGGTCTGGAAGTGTACATTTCAATAACTTACAATGTCAGTAGTGGGGGATTAATAGCAGATCAAGAAGACTGTATCTGCATGCGAAATGGTTCAATTTTTGAAAGAGTTTTTTAAATGAAAATGGACAAAAAATTGAAAGGGTTACAGTAAGTGTTGAGGAGTGACTTGACAAAAGGAGCACAGAGGGAGAAAGAATTAAGTAGAGTTCAATAGAACCAGGTATAATTTCTGTACACATGACTCCATGAACAGGAGCAAAGGGGACACTTAAAGAAATCATAGGACTAAGGAGAGATCAGGATTAGGAGGGTTTGTACTAGTCTAGAAATGCTGACCTGAAAACCAACTAAAGTTCTCAACTCCTTCTTCTGAGGAACATTAGCTGTGCCGTGCTTTTCAAAAATGACTTGTCATGACTGATTTATGCACATGTTAGCAACTATTCTGAAATTACTTTGAAAGTAGACTCATGTGAGAGTTTCTCTTTAGAGATAATTCAAATTACTTGCATAGGAAGTGGCAGCAGGTCTGGGGATGTTGTAGCTCAGTGGCAGTGACCTTGCCTAGCTTGGGGCTGGCCTGCCATGGACTTTCACCCCAAACACTTGCAAGAAAAGAGAAGGAAGGGAAGGGAGAGAGAAAGTTGGAAGGGAGGAAGGCAAAGTTGGAGGGATGGAGGGAGGTAGAAAAGAAGGAAGAAGAAAAGGAGAAAAACCAGGAAGGGAGGAAGGAAGGTAGGAAATAGGGAGAGCACAAGGGCAGGGAAAGGACTGAGTCACTCAAACAAAAGGCAAGGGACACAAAGACCAATATCGGCCATAAAAGCTGTTTGAACAGTTTAGTCAGCTTTAGAATTTGAGTGACATCAAACTGAATGTTATTATGACTGGATGGAATCTTCCTACTAACCCCGCCTTGGCCTGGCCTAAACCAAATCAAGGGGTGGGTGGCATGGAGAGGAATTCTCTCTGGCTGGAGTGGGAGGGACCTAAACCTGTGGCACTTGAGGATGCACCGGGTAGGGAAGCGGACAAGACTGCCCTGATGGGCATTTGAGCACAACAAGGCTCCTGGGAGCCTTTGATCATGGCTCCCACCGCCATACGCCCACCACCCACCATACGCCCAGCCCCTGAAGGGGATCACAGTGGTCTGCTCCGTTGCCTGGTGCAGGTTGGAGTTCCTGACCAAACACCTGAGTGTCCACAGCCTGTGTTGGCCTGCCTGATCAGGCTGTGGTTGTGGTGGCAAGAGCCAAAGCTGTGTTGGCGTGATGGAGGAGCCAAGGGCTGCCTCTCAGCCATACTAGTGGGTGGTTCTGGAAGAAGCACCCAGGGTTGTGGCAGCATTGTCCGAAGACATGAAGCCAGGCCATCTTCCTTATGGCTTTCCTTGGGAGTTGGTGATGTGTACAGCTCTTGGATTTTCCGCTGTTCTCTCACTTTTCTGGAGAGGTTTTCAGTCGGTTCGTAGCAGGCTTTACGTGGGAAGAGAAAAAAGGCTGGCTCTAAATCTTGCTGGACTTATTGAGGCAAAATGTGGACTTCTTGAAAAAGTGAGCCTTGTTGAAAAAGAACATGAAGGCTTAGAATCACCTTTAAAGGATTGCAGGTTTGACAAGGGTTCAAGGGAAGCACGACAGCTGGAGGCAACCGACGAAAAGCTGCATAGGTCCGAATCCAGCCATGGCGTTGAAGTGCTCTTTCTAGAAGAAGAGCTCAAAGCACAGAAGGCTCAACATGGTCAAGAGGATGAAACGATGGCGCACCTATCAAGAAGGATACAGTCCCTCCAAGGTGAATCTGAATCCCTCAGATCACAAATAGCTGAAGCTAAAACAAACTGGAGACTCTTTCAAGTGAATGAGGAAGAACTGAAGCTGGCAATCAAAGAGGTTTTGAATGAAGGATCCCTACTTCCGCAAACGCAGAGACCAACAATACAAGGAGAAGCTGAAGCACAGAGGGAACAAGGAGGTGTCCAATATAAAGCAAAAATCATATTAGAGGACTCTAAAGTAGCTGGAGAACAAGTTCTAAGGGACACAGAAAATCACATGGAGTCTCTGGGTGAATGCTTGCTGAAGATGATGGATAGGTCTTCTCCAAGCCTGGGAGCCCAAAGGGATGGTGGTCACCTGGAACTGGGAAAGACGAGTGAACCCGAAATTGGTGCTCACTTGGAGGATGAGTCCAAAGGAGCTTTGAGGAACCTGGTTTATGGTGATAAGCTAAAGGCCTCCTTAGAAATCTTGGAAGGAGGAAGAATTCAAAAATGTACTTTCTCATCTGAAGTGGAGAAAACCACGGAAGACCTTACAGAACACCTTAAAAGTCTGCAGACTGAACAGGCATCCTTGCAGTCAGAAAATGCACAGCTGCAAAGTGAGAATGAGACCCTACAGAAGAACTTTAAAGTCATGATGGAACGCTATCAAGAAAATATGATGAAACTGCACAGGAAATTAAGAGTGGAGGAAAACTACTATGTGGAGCAAGAGGAGAAACTTTCCAAAGTCGAAGAAAAGATGAGCCATACAATAAAAGTGCTGGAGACCTACAGAAAGAGAGCCCAATATCTTGAAGAACAATTGCAGAGTACCATTCATTCCTGTCTGGGGAAGATTATTTCCTCTGAGAAAGAAGCACATGCTAGTGAGTTGGCAGCTCGGATTGCTGAAAGAAACCTCAGTTATTTCAGGAAACAAAATGCACACAACAGACAAAAATTAACTGAGAAGGAGCTTAGATTTGAACTTGTAGAAAAAGATCCCTATGATGCACTGGATGTTTCCAACTCAGCAATGGGCAGAAAGCCTTCTCCAAATGGGCCCTCACCAATAGGTCACCCTTCATCTGAAAGGAGACCTCCTCATTTGGAAAAGAGTGGTCCACTCACACTCTCACCTTTCACTCCAGTGGGAGGAGGAGGAGGGTCAAGGGGCCCTGGAGAATCCTCTGCACCATGCGACTAGCAGTAAAGGAAGAGAATCCAGCTGTCATAAGTTCACTGATTTTCAGAGAGCACCTTCTCAGACTGGGCCCCTCTCTCCTCCAGGGGAACAGGCCAGCAGGCTGATGATCCCTCCGCCAGGCCAACCATATTCTTCTGATGCACGTCTTCCTCTACAAAGGCAAGATAGGTTTTACTCAAATTGTGGTAGAGCATCGGGACCAGCAGAACACAGAATTCCTAATATGCCTCCTTTGGACTCTGATGTGCCTGATTCACCTCTCCATGCTGAAAACCAAGCAACTGGCTCTGGCTCTGTGTTGGCACCTTTCCCTCCAGTCAGAGGTGCCTTGCTTCCAGTTGACCCAAGGAGTCAGTTCATGAGAAGAGGACCTTTTTTTTCCTCCACCTCTCCCAGGAAACTTGTCTGGGAACCTGGAGATTATGTTCCACCTGACCCGCCACCCACTCCATTTCCAATGCGAAGTGTCTATGCAGGGAGGGGGTTTTCCTCACAATCTTCCCCCAAGAGCTGGAATTCAGCCTTCTACACCCCCATTCTGAAAGTACAAGTGAGTTCCCTGAAGGGTTCCTTCTACCTGCAAATGAGCCTGTTACTCAACATCCAGAACCAAACAAGAAACCTCATGATGTTGCTCTCTCTTCAAATGTAATTTGACTTATCTCTCATTTTTAGTTTTTGAGTAACTGCTTTTACTTCAGTAATTGACTATACTTTGGCTAGAATTGAAGCTCAATGAAACAATAATCCTTAAGATACTATTTTGTAAATAAAGATGGTTTACGTAGGAATCTTACGAGTAAATTATTCCTATTTTATGTCATTCCAGAGAACAGCATTTAATCTGATGAAGCCACTCTTACATAAACAAGAATGGGAGTTCTAGGTACTTGTAATCTAGCTGATGGAAATATCTTTTAAACTCCCAACAAAGAAGTGTATTTAGTATGACTGTAGCAAATGTAAAGTGACTTTAGGCTTAATGAAAAAGTGTCACTCATTTAGAGACTGGTTGGGCATTTCAGCTAGTTTTTCCATATCAGAATAACTAGAGCATGGGAGGACTAAAGGAGAGAACACAACTCTACATGTCACGGAAACAGGAGATCTCAACTACAAAGAAAAATGAAGACCTCTTTTTTATATTGGTTGCTTAAAACCTTACATAGCTCTTGAGATACCATATTTCCTACATTAGACTCAAGTGAGTTATGAACTCCCATTTTGACCCCATATTCAGATTGCACAATCACATTGTTTACACATCCACGTTTTTACAAAATGCCATATTAGTAACTGTTGTATTCTGCTACCTTTTCTGGCCTCTACTATATCCCCTCTCCTGCCCTCCCATCTTCTCTCTCTATCCCGTCTGCTGTAATTGAACGTTTGGGAATTGGAAACCACACTTTAAACTCACTCTCCTCCCCTTTTTCCCTTCTGTCAAATTACTCATCATCTTCTTCTATTTCTCCTCCTCCTCCTCCTCTTCCTCCTCCTCCTGATACCTTTAATTCATTCATCATACACTCATGCATTGGTTCATTCATTCCTTTCACACATGGTGTTGGGGATCCAACTCAGGACCTTTGAAAGTGTGAAGCCAGCACTCTAGTGCTGAGCCAAAACCCCAGCACCTGTCTTTTGGATTTTATGACTGTTTATATGAAATTCAGAATCGCATTCTACTATGGTTCACTGATATGTGGATTGACCTAGTCCTTGTTTTCTGGGAGACTTTTGGAAAATATACATGAATTATTAGGAGATTGAAATGAAGAAACAAAGAGGAAATTCCCCAATTTCTTATTGTTAGATTCCATACTCTGACTCTGCCTACCTACTGTAAAAACTTTTAAACTGTTACTCCCCATTTCTATATCATTGCCAAAAAGTGAACATTCACTGCCCTACAACAAACCAGAGAACTCACATTGAACAATGTTTCCCCAGTAGAGACCAAGACACAATACTTATTAAAAAAATACCCTAGTTATGAATTAGTAGGTAAAGCTTTATTTGAGTGTTAAATGTGCTCTAATTATGTGTTTGTGTGTTTGTTGGTGTGTGTGGTGTGTGGGCGTGTGTGCTTGTGTGTAAAACAAGCACTGAGGTGTAAAATAAATGCAGGATTGCAACGGCCTTCTTAAAAATAAGAAGCAACTTTATCACATTTGAAGCCCAGTGAGGAATCTGCCTGATGCTTAACCTACAATTAATTGAAATGTGAAAAATTCAGGCCTAGAAAAACATTTTCATTGTTTACACATCCACGTTTTTACAAAATGCCATATTAGTAACTGTTGTATTCTGCTACCTTTTCTGGCCTCTACTATACCCCCTCTCCTGCCCTCCCATCTTCTCTCTCTATCCCGTCTGCTGTAATTCAACGTTTGGGAATTGGAAACCACACTTTAAACTCACTCTCCTCCCCTTTTTCCCTTGTGTCAAATTACTCATCATCTTCTTCTATTTCTCCTCCTCCTCCTCCTCCTTCTCTTCCTCCTCCTCCTGATACCTTTAATTCATTCATCATACACTCATGCATTGGTTCATTCATTCCTTTCACACATGGTGTTGGGGATCCAACTCAGGACCTTTGAAAGTGTGAAGCCAGCACTCTAGTGCTGAGCCAAATCCCCAGCACCTGTCTTTTGGATTTTATGACTGTTTATATGAAATTCAGAATCGCATTCTGCTATGGTTCACTGATATGTGGATTGACCTAGTCCTTGTTTTCTGGGAGACTTTTGGAAAATATACATGAATTATTAGGAGATTGAAATGAAGAAACAAAGAGGAAATTCCCCAATTTCTTATTCTTAGATTCCATACTCTGACTCTGCCTACCTACTGTAAAAACTTTTAAACTCTTACTCCCCATTTCTATATCATTGCCAACAAGTGAACATTCACTGCCCTGCAACAAACCAGAGAACTCACATTGAACAATGTTTCCCCAGTAGAGACCAAGACACAATACTTATTAAAAAAATACCCTAGTTATGAATTAGTAGGTAAAGCTTTATTTGAGTGTTAAATGTGCTCTAATTATGTGTTTGTGTGTTTGTTGGTGTGTGTGGTGTGTGGGCGTGTGTGCTTGTGTGTAAAACAAGCACTGAGGTGTAAAATAAATGCAGGATTGCAACGGCCTTCTTAAAAATAAGAAGCAACTTTATCACATTTGAAGCCCAGTGAAGAATCTGCCTGCTACTTAACCTACAATTAATTGAAATGTGAAAAATTCAGGCCTAGAAAAACAAAGCCAACATACATACTGAATCTAATCAGTCTGTCTCACCTGTTTTCTAACCAATCCTTTAAATAAACCTAAATGGCCAGCGTAAAACATCAGTTGTTCTAAACGAGTGGACGGATGTCCCCTGTCATGGGCTGTGTAAAATACATGGAGGATCCGGCACTGATTGTTATCTAGAATGACTTCTGCCTGAACTACTATTGGAGAATTGTTGCTGATATACTGCAGTTCTTATACCAGTAAACTGGAATGAAGGTAATTTCAGGCTGCAAAGGAATAAATTGATTTTACTAACTGGTTTTTGGAAAACACTGCCATGAAAAATTATCAATATGTTCATAAAGGCATCTACATGTCTCTTCACAAGGGTTTTACTTAATGGGGGAGGTGGTGAGGTCTGGATATAACTGAACTGTCCATTAGTAGGTAGAACAATATAATGGGAATCTGAGTGCACATTCCGGTTTGAACTCAATCTAGGTAACATGGATTCATCTCTGTGTAATAGGCCTGCTTCTGAAAAACACAATGTAGAGCTTCAAAAGCAGAACGATACTCTCAGAATACCATGTTATGTTTGTAAATAGATAGACAGATAAATATACAGAAATCAAAAATCTGAAAACGGTCTGGAAGTGTACATTTCAATAACTTACAATGTCAGTAGTGGGGTATTAATAGCAGATCAAGAAGACTGTATCTGCATGCGAAATGGTTCAATTTTTGAAAGAGTTTTTTAAATGAAAATGGACAAAAAATTGAAAGGGTTACAGTAAGTGTTGAGGAGTGACTTGACAAAAGGAGCACAGAGGTGAGAAAGAATTAAGTAGAGTTCAATAGAACCAGGTATAATTTCTGTACACATGACTCCATGAACAGGAGCAAAGGGGACACTTAAAGAAATCATAGGACTAAGGAGAGATCAGGATTAGGAGGGTTTCTACTAGTCTAGAAATGCTGACCTGAAAACCAACTAAAGTTCTCAACTCCTTCTTCTGAGGAACATTAGCTGTGCCGTGCTTTTCAAAACTGACTTGTCATGACTGATTTATGCCCATGTTAGCAACTCTTCTGAAATTACTTTGAAAGTAGACTCATGTGAGAGTTTCTCTTTAGAGATAATTCAAATTACTTGCATAGGAAGTGGCAGCAGGTCTGGGGATGTTGTAGCTCAGTGGCAGTGACCTTGCCTAGCATGGGGCTGGCCTGCCATGGACTTTCACCCCAAACACTTGCAAGAAAAGAGAAGGAAGGGAAGGGAGAGAGAAAGTTGGAAGGGAGGAAGGCAAAGTTGGAGGGATGGAGGGAGGTAGAAAAGAAGGAAGAAGAAAAGGAGAAAAACCAGGAAGGGAGGAAGGAAGGTAGGAAATAGGGAGAGCACAAGGGCAGGGAAAGGACTGAGTCACTCAAACAAAAGGCAAGGGACACAAAGACCAATATAGGCCATAAAAGCTGTTTGAACAGTTTAGTCAGCTTTAGAATTTGAGTGACATCAAACTGAATGTTATTATGACTGGATGGAATCTTCCTACTAACCCCGCCTTGGCCTGGCCTAAACCAAATCAAGGGGTGGGTGGCATGGAGAGGAATTCTCTCTGGCTGGAGTGGGAGGGACCTAAACCTGTGGCACTTGAGGATGCACCGGGTAGGGAAGCGGACAAGACTGCCCTGATGGGCATTTGAGCACAACAAGGCTCCTGGGAGCCTTTGATCATGGCTCCCACCGCCATACGCCCACCACCCACCATACGCCCAGCCCCTGAAGGGGATCACAGTGGTCTGCTCCGTTGCCTGGTGCAGGTTGGAGTTCCTGACCAAACACCTGAGTGTCCACAGCCTGTGTTGGCCTGCCTGGGCAGGCTGTGGTTGTGGTGGCAAGAGCCAAAGCTGTGTTGGCGTGATGGAGGAGCCAAGGGCTGCCTCTCAGCCATACTAGTGGGTGGTTCTGGAAGAAGCACCCAGGGTTGTGGCAGCATTGTCCGAAGACATGAAGCCAGGCCATCTTCCTTATGGCTTTCCTTGGGAGTTGGTGATGTGTACAGCTCTTGGATTTTCCGCTGTTCTCTCACTTTTCTGGAGAGGTTTTCAGTCGGTTCGTAGCAGGCTTTACGTGGGAAGAGAAAAAAGGCTGGCTCTAAATCTTGCTGGACTTATTGAGGCAAAATGTGGACTTCTTGAAAAAGTGAGCCTTGTTGAAAAAGAACATGAAGGCTTAGAATCACCTTTAAAGGATTGCAGGTTTGACAAGGGTTCAAGGGAAGCACGACAGCTGGAGGCAACCGACGAAAAGCTGCATAGGTCCGAATCCAGCCATGGCGTTGAAGTGCTCTTTCTAGAAGAAGAGCTCAAAGCACAGAAGGCTCAACATGGTCAAGAGGATGAAACGATGGCGCACCTATCAAGAAGGATACAGTCCCTCCAAGGTGAATCTGAATCCCTCAGATCACAAATAGCTGAAGCTAAAACAAACTGGAGACTCTTTCAAGTGAATGAGGAAGAACTGAAGCTGGCAATCAAAGAGGTTTTGAATGAAGGATCCCTACTTCCGCAAACGCAGAGACCAACAATACAAGGAGAAGCTGAAGCACAGAGGGAACAAGGAGGTGTCCAATATAAAGCAAAAATCATATTAGAGGACTCTAAAGTAGCTGGAGAACAAGTTCTAAGGGACACAGAAAATCACATGGAGTCTCTGGGTGAATGCTTGCTGAAGATGATGGATAGGTCTTCTCCAAGCCTGGGAGCCCAAAGGGATGGTGGTCACCTGGAACTGGGAAAGACGAGTGAACCCGAAATTGGTGCTCACTTGGAGGATGAGTCCAAAGGAGCTTTGAGGAACCTGGTTTATGGTGATAAGCTAAAGGCCTCCTTAGAAATCTTGGAAGGAGGAAGAATTCAAAAATGTACTTTCTCATCTGAAGTGGAGAAAACCACGGAAGACCTTACAGAACACCTTAAAAGTCTGCAGACTGAACAGGCATCCTTGCAGTCAGAAAATGCACAGCTGCAAAGTGAGAATGAGACCCTACAGAAGAACTTTAAAGTCATGATGGAACGCTATCAAGAAAATATGATGAAACTGCACAGGAAATTAAGAGTGGAGGAAAACTACTATGTGGAGCAAGAGGAGAAACTTTCCAAAGTCGAAGAAAAGATGAGCCATACAATAAAAGTGCTGGAGACCTACAGAAAGAGAGCCCAATATCTTGAAGAACAATTGCAGAGTACCATTCATTCCTGTCTGGGGAAGATTATTTCCTCTGAGAAAGAAGCACATGCTAGTGAGTTGGCAGCTCGGATTGCTGAAAGAAACCTCAGTTATTTCAGGAAACAAAATGCACGCAACAGACAAAAATTAACTGAGAAGGAGCTTAGATTTGAACTTGTAGAAAAAGATCCCTATGATGCACTGGATGTTTCCAACTCAGCAATGGGCAGAAAGCCTTCTCCAAATGGGCCCTCAACAATAGGTCACCCTTCATCTGAAAGGAGACCTCCTCATTTGGAAAAGAGTGGTCCACTCACACTCTCACCTTTCACTCCAGTGGGAGCAGGAGGAGGGTCAAGGGGCCCTGGAGAATCCTCTGCACCATGCGACTAGCAGTAAAGGAAGAGAATCCAGCTGTCATAAGTTCACTGATTTTCAGAGAGCACCTTCTCAGACTGGGCCCCTCTCTCCTCCAGGGGAACAGGCCAGCAGGCTGATGATCCCTCCGCCAGGCCAACCATATTCTTCTGATGCACGTCTTCCTCTACAAAGGCAAGATAGGTTTTACTCAAATTGTGGTAGAGCATCGGGACCAGCAGAACACAGAATTCCTAATATGCCTCCTTTGGACTCTGATGTGCCTGATTCACCTCTCCATGCTGAAAACCAAGCAACTGGCTCTGGCTCTGTGTTGGCACCTTTCCCTCCAGTCAGAGGTGCCTTGCTTCCAGTTGACCCAAGGAGTCAGTTCATGAGAAGAGGACCTTTTTTTTCCTCCACCTCTCCCAGGAAACTTGTCTGGGAACCTGGAGATTATGTTCCACCTGACCCGCCACCCACTCCATTTCCAATGCGAAGTGTCTATGCAGGGAGGGGGTTTTCCTCACAATCTTCCCCCAAGAGCTGGAATTCAGCCCTCTACACCCCCATTCTGAAAGTACAAGTGAGTTCCCTGAAGGGTTCCTTCCACCTGCAAATGAGCCTGTTACTCAACATCCAGAACCAAACAAGAAACCTCATGCTGTTGCTCTCTCTTCAAATGTAATTTGACTTATCTCTCATTTTTAGTTTTTAAGTAACTGCTTTTACTTCAGTAATTGACTATACTTTGGCTCCAATTGAAGCTCAATGAAACAATAATCCTTAAGATACTATTTTGTAAATAAAGATGGTTTACGTAGGAATCTTACGAGTAAATTATTCCTATTTTATGTCATTCCAGAGAACAGCATTTAATCTGATGAAGCCACTCTTACATAAACAAGAATGGGAGTTCTAGGTACTTGTAATCTAGCTGATGGAAATATCTTTTAAACTCCCAACAAAGAAGTGTATTTAGTATGACTGTAGCAAATGTAAAGTGACTTTAGGCTTAATGAAAAAGTGTCACTGATTTAGAGACTGGTTGGGCATTTCAGCTAGTTTTTCCATATCAGAATAACTAGAGCATGGGAGGACTAAAGGAGAGAACACAACTCAACATGTCAGGGAAACAGGAGATCTCAACTACAAAGAAAAATGAAGACCTCTTTTTTATATTGGTTGCTTAAAACCTTACATAGCTCTTGAGATACCATATTTCCTACATTAGACTCAAGTGAGTTATGAACTCCCATTTTGAACCCATATTCAGATTGCACAATCA
Organism: Callospermophilus lateralis; assembly: GCF_048772815.1. Classification (NCBI taxonomy): domain Eukaryota; kingdom Metazoa; phylum Chordata; class Mammalia; order Rodentia; family Sciuridae; genus Callospermophilus; species Callospermophilus lateralis. The sequence continues at coordinate 304,930 of NW_027512665.1, read as the reverse complement.
CATTGTTTACACATCCACGTTTTTACAAAATGCCATATTAGTAACTGTTGTATTCTGCTACCTTTTCTGGCCTCTACTATATCCCCTCTCCTGCCCTCCCATCTTCTCTCTCTATCCCGTCTGCTGTAATTGAACGTTTGGGAATTGGAAACCACACTTTAAACTCACTCTCCTCCCCTTTTTCCCTTCTGTCAAATTACTCATCATCTTCTTCTATTTCTCCTCCTCCTCCTCCTCTTCCTCCTCCTCCTGATACCTTTAATTCATTCATCATACACTCATGCATTGGTTCATTCATTCCTTTCACACATGGTGTTGGGGATCCAACTCAGGACCTTTGAAAGTGTGAAGCCAGCACTCTAGTGCTGAGCCAAATCCCCAGCACCTGTCTTTTGGATTTTATGACTGTTTATATGAAATTCAGAATCGCATTCTGCTATGGTTCACTGATATGTGGATTGACCTAGTCCTTGTTTCCTGGGAGACTTTTGGAAAATATACATGAATTATTAGGAGATTGAAATGAAGAAACAAAGAGGAAATTCCCCAATTTCTTATTCTTAGATTCCATACTCTGACTCTGCCTACCTACTGTAAAAACTTTTAAACTCTTACTCCCCATTTCTATATCATTGCCAACAAGTGAACATTCACTGCCCTGCAACAAACCAGAGAACTCACATTGAACAATGTTTCCCCAGTAGAGACCAAGACACAATACTTATTAAAAAAATACCCTAGTTATGAATTAGTAGGTAAAGCTTTATTTGAGTGTTAAATGTGCTCTAATTATGTGTTTGTGTGTTTGTTGGTGTGTGTGGTGTGTGGGCGTGTGTGCTTGTGTGTAAAATAAGCACTGAGGTGTAAAATAAATGCAGGATTGCAACGGCCTTCTTAAAAATAAGAAGCAACTTTATCACATTTGAAGCCCAGTGAAGAATCTGCCTGCTACTTAACCTACAATTAATTGAAATGTGAAAAATTCAGGCCTAGAAAAACAAAGCCAACATACATACTGAATCTAATCAGTCTGTCTCACCTGTTTTCTAACCAATCCTTTAAATAAACCTAAATGGCCAGCGTAAAACATCAGTTGTTCTAAACGAGTGGACGGATGTCCCCTGTCATGGGCTGTGTAAAATACATGGAGGATCCGGCACTGATTGTTATCTAGAATGACTTCTGCCTGAACTACTATTGGAGAATTGTTGCTGATATACTGCGGTTCTTATACCAGTAAACTGGAATGAAGGTAATTTCAGGCTGCAAAGGAATAAATTGATTTTACTAACTGGTTTTTGGAAAACACTGCCATGAAAAATTATCAATATGTTCATAAAGGCATCTACATGTCTCTTCACAAGGGTTTTACTTAATGGGGGAGGTGGTGAGGTCTGGATATAACTGAACTGTCCATTAGTAGGTAGAACAATATAATGGGAATCTGAGTGCACATTCCAGATTGAACTGAATCTAGGTAACATGGATTCATCTCTGTGTAATAGGCCTGCTTCTGAAAAACACAATGTAGAGCTCCAAAAGCAGAACGATACTCTCAGAATACCATGTTATGTTTGTAAATAGATAGACAGATAGATATACAGAAATCAAAAATCTGAAAACGGTCTGGAAGTGTACATTTCAATAACTTACAATGTCAGTAGTGGGGGATTAATAGCAGATCAAGAAGACTGTATCTGCATGCGAAATGGTTCAATTTTTGAAAGAGTTTTTTAAATGAAAATGGACAAAAAATTGAAAGGGTTACAGTAAGTGTTGAGGAGTGACTTGACAAAAGGAGCACAGAGGGAGAAAGAATTAAGTAGAGTTCAATAGAACCAGGTATAATTTCTGTACACATGACTCCATGAACAGGAGCAAAGGGGACACTTAAAGAAATCATAGGACTAAGGAGAGATCAGGATTAGGAGGGTTTGTACTAGTCTAGAAATGCTGACCTGAAAACCAACTAAAGTTCTCAACTCCTTCTTCTGAGGAACATTATCTGTGCCGTGCTTTTCAAAAATGACTTGTCATGACTGATTTATGCCCATGTTAGCAACTCTTCTGAAATTACTTTGAAAGTAGACTCATGTGAGAGTTTCTCTTTAGAGATAATTCAAATTACTTGCATAGGAAGTGGCAGCAGGTCTGGGGATGTTGTAGCTCAGTGGCAGTGACCTTGCCTAGCTTGGGGCTGGCCTGCCATGGACTTTCACCCCAAACACTTGCAAGAAAAGAGAAGGAAGGGAAGGGAGAGAGAAAGTTGGAAGGGAGGAAGGCAAAGTTGGAGGGATGGAGGGAGGTAGAAAAGAAGGAAGAAGAAAAGGAGAAAAACCAGGAAGGGAGGAAGGAAGGTAGGAAATAGGGAGAGCACAAGGGCAGGGAAAGGACTGAGTCACTCAAACAAAAGGCAAGGGACACAAAGACCAATATCGGCCATAAAAGCTGTTTGAACAGTTTAGTCAGCTTTAGAATTTGAGTGACATCAAACTGAATGTTATTATGACTGGATGGAATCTTCCTACTAACCCCGCCTTGGCCTGGCCTAAACCAAATCAAGGGGTGGGTGGCATGGAGAGGAATTCTCTCTGGCTGGAGTGGGAGGGACCTAAACCTGTGGCACTTGAGGATGCACCGGGTAGGGAAGCGGACAAGACTGCCCTGATGGGCATTTGAGCACAACAAGGCTCCTGGGAGCCTTTGATCATGGCTCCCACCGCCATACGCCCACCACCCACCATACGCCCAGCCCCTGAAGGGGATCACAGTGGTCTGCTCCGTTGCCTGGTGCAGGTTGGAGTTCCTGACCAAACACCTGAGTGTCCAAAGCCTGTGTTGGCCTGCCTGGGCAGGCTGTGGTTGTGGTGGCAAGAGCCAAAGCTGTGTTGGCGTGATGGAGGAGCCAAGGGCTGCCTCTCAGCCATACTAGTGGGTGGTTCTGGAAGAAGCACCCAGGGTTGTGGCAGCATTGTCCGAAGACATGAAGCCAGGCCATCTTCCTTATGGCTTTCCTTGGGAGTTGGTGATGTGTACAGCTCTTGGATTTTCCGCTGTTCTCTCACTTTTCTGGAGAGGTTTTCAGTCGGTTCGTAGCAGGCTTTACGTGGGAAGAGAAAAAAGGCTGGCTCTAAATCTTGCTGGACTTATTGAGGCAAAATGTGGATTTCTTGAAAAAGTGAGCCTTGTTGAAAAAGAACATGAAGGCTTAGAATCACCTTTAAAGGATTGCAGGTTTGAGAAGGGTTCAAGGGAAGCACGACAGCTGGAGGCAACCGACGAAAAGCTGCATAGGTCCGAATCCAGCCATGGCGTTGAAGTGCTCTTTCTAGAAGAAGAGCTCAAAGCACAGAAGGCTCAACATGGTCAACAGGATGAAACGATGGCGCACCTATCAAGAAGGATACAGTCCCTCCAAGGTGAATATGAATCCCTCAGATCACAAATAGCTGAAGCTAAAACAAACTGGAGACTCTTTCAAGTGAATGAGGAAGAACTGAAGCTGGCAATCAAAGAGGTTTTGAATGAAGGATCCCTACTTCCGCAAACGCAGAGACCAACAATACAAGGAGAAGCTGAAGCACAGAGGGAACAAGGAGGTGTCCAATATAAAGCAAAAATCATATTAGAGGACTCTAAAGTAGCTGGAGAACAAGTTCTAAGGGACACAGAAAATCACATGGAGTCTCTGGGTGAATGCTTGCTGAAGATGATGGATAGGTCTTCTCCAAGCCTGGGAGCCCAAAGGGATGGTGGTCACCTGGAACTGGGAAAGACGAGTGAACCCGAAATTGGTGCTCACTTGGAGGATGAGTCCAAAGGAGCTTTGAGGAACCTGGTTTATGGTGATAAGCTAAAGGCCTCCTTAGAAATCTTGGAAGGAGGAAGAATTCAAAAATGTACTTTCTCATCTGAAGTGGAGAAAACCACGGAAGACCTTACAGAACACCTTAAAAGTCTGCAGACTGAACAGGCATCCTTGCAGTCAGAAAATGCACAGCTGCAAAGTGAGAATGAGACCCTACAGAAGAACTTTAAAGTCATGATGGAACGCTATCAAGAAAATATGATGAAACTGCACAGGAAATTAAGAGTGGAGGAAAACTACTATGTGGAGCAAGAGGAGAAACTTTCCAAAGTCGAAGAAAAGATGAGCCATACAATAAAAGTGCTGGAGACCTACAGAAAGAGAGCCCAATATCTTGAAGAACAATTGCAGAGTACCATTCATTCCTGTCTGGGGAAGATTATTTCCTCTGAGAAAGAAGCACATGCTAGTGAGTTGGCAGCTCGGATTGCTGAAAGAAACCTCAGTTATTTCAGGAAACAAAATGCACGCAACAGACAAAAATTAACTGAGAAGGAGCTTAGATTTGAACTTGTAGAAAAAGATCCCTATGATGCACTGGATGTTTCCAACTCAGCAATGGGCAGAAAGCCTTCTCCAAATGGGCCCTCACCAATAGGTCACCCTTCATCTGAAAGGAGACCTCCTCATTTGGAAAAGAGTGGTCCACTCACACTCTCACCTTTCACTCCAGTGGGAGGAGGAGGAGGGTCAAGGGGCCCTGGAGAATCCTCTGCACCATGCGACTAGCAGTAAAGGAAGAGAATCCAGCTGTCATAAGTTCACTGATTTTCAGAGAGCACCTTCTCAGACTGGGCCCCTCTCTCCTCCAGGGGAACAGGCCAGCAGGCTGATGATCCCTCCGCCAGGCCAACCATATTCTTCTGATGCACGTCTTCCTCTACAAAGGCAAGATAGGTTTTACTCAAATTGTGGTAGAGCATCGGGACCAGCAGAACACAGAATTCCTAATATGCCTCCTTTGGACTCTGATGTGCCTGATTCACCTCTCCATGCTGAAAACCAAGCAACTGGCTCTGGCTCTGTGTTGGCACCTTTCCCTCCAGTCAGAGGTGCCTTGCT